>NW_028152275.1:0-29179 GCF_951799395.1 Argentina silus | reverse complement strand
AAAAACACAATCCCGAAAGAGAAAGAAAAGGCTGCCGCGCCAACACTGAGGCTTCAAACTTGATGAAAACAGTGTCTCCCATAGTGGAGTAGGGGCTGCTTGTGGTTATTAGGCCTTTGCAAGCTCTCCGAAGTGTGTGCGCGGCAGGAGAGACAAATCAATGTTTTCGCGCCTTTTTTGCCATTTCCAGGTCGAAAAACACACAGGCCCCAAAAATAAAGAAATGGCTGTCCAGCCAAAACTGAGGCTTCAAACTTGATGAAAACAGTGTCTCCCATATTGGAGTAGGGGCTGCTTGTGGTTATTAGGCATTTGCAAGCTCTCCGAAGTGTGTGCGCGGCAGGAGAGACAAATCCATGTTTTCGCGCCTTTTTTGCGATTTCAAGGTCGAAAAACACATAGGCCCCAAAATGAAAGAAACGGCTGCCGCGCCAAAACTATGGCTTCAAACTTGATGAAAACAGTCTCTCCCATAATAACTCACGGGCTGCTTGTGTTTTTTAGGCCTTTGCAAGCTCTCCGAAGTGTGTGCGCGGCAGGAGAGACAAATCAATGTTTTCGCGCCTTTTTTGCCATTTCCAGGTCGAAAAACACACAGGCCCCAAAAATAAAGAAATGGCTGTCCAGCCAAAACTGAGGCTTCAAACTTGATGAAAACAGTGTCTCCCATATTGGAGTAGGGGCTGCTTGTGGTTATTAGGCATTTGCAAGCTCTCCGAAGTGTGTGCGCGGCAGGAGAGACAAATCCATGTTTTCGCGCCTTTTTTGCGATTTCAAGGTCGAAAAACACATAGGCCCCAAAATGAAAGAAACGGCTGCCGCGCCAAAACTATGGCTTCAAACTTGATGAAAACAGTCTCTCCCATAATAACTCACGGGCTGCTTGTGTTTTTTAGGCCTTTGCACGCTATCAGAAGTGTGTGCGCGGCAGGAGAGACAAATCCATGTTTTCGCGCCTTTTTTGCCATTTCCAGGTCGAAGAAAACAAAGGCCCCAAAAATAAAGAAACGGCTGTCCAGCCAAAACTGAGGCTTCAAACTTGATTAAAACAGTCTCTCAGACAATAACTCAAGGGCCGCTTGTGTTTTTTAGGCCTTCGCAAGCTATCGGAAGTGTGTGCGCGGCAGGAGAGACAAATCCATGTTTTCGCGCCTTTTTTACGATTTCAAGGTCGAAAAACACAAAGGCCCCAAAATGAAAGAAACGGCTGCCGCGCCAAAACTATGGCTTCAAACTTGATGAAAACATTCTCTCCCACAATAACTCAAGGGCAGCTTGTGTTTTTTAGGCCTTCGCAAGCTATCGGAAGTGTGTGCGCGGCAGGAGAGACAAATCAATGTTTTCGCGCCTTTTTTGCCATTTCCAGGTCGAAAAACACACAGGCCCCAAAAATAAAGAAATGGCTGTCCAGCCAAAACTGAGGCTTCAAACTTGATGAAAACAGTGTCTCCTATATTGGAGTAGGGGCTGCTTGTGGTTATTAGGCATTTGCAAGCTCTCCGAAGTGTGTGCGCAGCAGGAGAGACAAATCCATGTTTTTATGCCTTCTTTGGCATTTTCAGGTGGAGAAAAACACAATCCCGAAAGAAAAAGAAAAGGCTGCCGCGCCAACACTGAGGCTTCAAACTTGATGAAAACAGTGTCTCCCATAGTGGAGTAGGGGCTGCTTGTGGTTATTAGGCCTTTGCAAGCTCTCCGAAGTGTGTGCGCGGCAGGAGAGACAAATCAATGTTTTCGCGCCTTTTTTGCCATTTCCAGGTCGAAAAACACACAGGCCCCAAAAATAAAGAAATGGCTGTCCAGCCAAAACTGAGGCTTCAAACTTGATGAAAACAGTGTCTCCCATATTGGAGTAGGGGCTGCTTGTGGTTATTAGGCATTTGCAAGCTCTCCGAAGTGTGTGCGCAGCAGGAGAGACAAATCCATGTTTTTATGCCTTCTTTGGCATTTTCAGGTGGAGAAAAACACAATCCCGAAAGAGAAAGAAAAGGCTGCCGCGCCAACACTGAGGCTTCAAACTTGATGAAAACAGTGTCTCCCATATTGGAGTAGGGGCTGCTTGTGGTTATTAGGCATTTGCAAGCTCTCCGAAGTGTGTGCGCAGCAGGAGAGACAAATCCATGTTTTTATGCCTTCTTTGGCATTTTCAGGTGGAGAAAAACACAATCCCGAAAGAGAAAGAAAAGGCTGCCGCGCCAACACTGAGGCTTCAAACTTGATGAAAACAGTGTCTCCCATAGTGGAGTAGGGGCTGCTTGTGGTTATTAGGCCTTTGCAAGCTCTCCGAAGTGTGTGCGCAGCAGGAGAGACAAATCCATGTTTTTATGCCTTCTTTGGCATTTTCAGGTGGAGAAAAACACAATCCCGAAAGAGAAAGAAAAGGCTGCCGCGCCAACACTGAGGCTTCAAACTTGATGAAAACAGTGTCTCCCATATTGGAGTAGGGGCTGCTTGTGGTTATTAGGCATTTGCAAGCTCTCCGAAGTGTGTGCGCAGCAGGAGAGACAAATCCATGTTTTTATGCCTTCTTTGGCATTTTCAGGTGGAGAAAAACACAATCCCGAAAGAGAAAGAAAAGGCTGCCGCGCCAACACTGAGGCTTCAAACTTGATGAAAACAGTGTCTCCCATAGTGGAGTAGGGGCTGCTTGTGGTTATTAGGCCTTTGCAAGCTCTCCGAAGTGTGTGCGCGGCAGGAGAGACAAATCAATGTTTTCGCGCCTTTTTTGCCATTTCCAGGTCGAAAAACACACAGGCCCCAAAAATAAAGAAATGGCTGTCCAGCCAAAACTGAGGCTTCAAACTTGATGAAAACAGTGTCTCCCATATTGGAGTAGGGGCTGCTTGTGGTTATTAGGCATTTGCAAGCTCTCCGAAGTGTGTGCGCGGCAGGAGAGACAAATCCATGTTTTCGCGCCTTTTTTGCGATTTCAAGGTCGAAAAACACATAGGCCCCAAAATGAAAGAAACGGCTGCCGCGCCAAAACTATGGCTTCAAACTTGATGAAAACAGTCTCTCCCATAATAACTCACGGGCTGCTTGTGTTTTTTAGGCCTTTGCAAGCTCTCCGAAGTGTGTGCGCGGCAGGAGAGACAAATCAATGTTTTCGCGCCTTTTTTGCCATTTCCAGGTCGAAAAACACACAGGCCCCAAAAATAAAGAAATGGCTGTCCAGCCAAAACTGAGGCTTCAAACTTGATGAAAACAGTGTCTCCCATATTGGAGTAGGGGCTGCTTGTGGTTATTAGGCATTTGCAAGCTCTCCGAAGTGTGTGCGCGGCAGGAGAGACAAATCCATGTTTTCGCGCCTTTTTTGCGATTTCAAGGTCGAAAAACACATAGGCCCCAAAATGAAAGAAACGGCTGCCGCGCCAAAACTATGGCTTCAAACTTGATGAAAACAGTCTCTCCCATAATAACTCACGGGCTGCTTGTGTTTTTTAGGCCTTTGCACGCTATCAGAAGTGTGTGCGCGGCAGGAGAGACAAATCCATGTTTTCGCGGCTTTTTTGCCATTTCCAGGTCGAAGAAAACAAAGGCCCCAAAAATAAAGAAACGGCTGTCCAGCCAAAACTGAGGCTTCAAACTTGATTAAAACAGTCTCTCAGACAATAACTCAAGGGCCGCTTGTGTTTTTTAGGCCTTCGCAAGCTATCGGAAGTGTGTGCGCGGCAGGAGAGACAAATCCATGTTTTCGCGCCTTTTTTACGATTTCAAGGTCGAAAAACACATAGGCCCCAAAATGAAAGAAACGGCTGCCGCGCCAAAACTATGGCTTCAAACTTGATGAAAACATTCTCTCCCACAATAACTCAAGGGCAGCTTGTGTTTTTTAGGCCTTCGCAAGCTATCGGAAGTGTGTGCGCGGCAGGAGAGACAAATCAATGTTTTCGCGCCTTTTTTGCCATTTCCAGGTCGAAAAACACACAGGCCCCAAAAATAAAGAAATGGCTGTCCAGCCAAAACTGAGGCTTCAAACTTGATGAAAACAGTGTCTCCTATATTGGAGTAGGGGCTGCTTGTGGTTATTAGGCATTTGCAAGCTCTCCGAAGTGTGTGCGCAGCAGGAGAGACAAATCCATGTTTTTATGCCTTCTTTGGCATTTTCAGGTGGAGAAAAACACAATCCCGAAAGAAAAAGAAAAGGCTGCCGCGCCAACACTGAGGCTTCAAACTTGATGAAAACAGTGTCTCCCATAGTGGAGTAGGGGCTGCTTGTGGTTATTAGGCCTTTGCAAGCTCTCCGAAGTGTGTGCGCGGCAGGAGAGACAAATCAATGTTTTCGCGCCTTTTTTGCCATTTCCAGGTCGAAAAACACACAGGCCCCAAAAATAAAGAAATGGCTGTCCAGCCAAAACTGAGGCTTCAAACTTGATGAAAACAGTGTCTCCTATATTGGAGTAGGGGCTGCTTGTGGTTATTAGGCATTTGCAAGCTCTCCGAAGTGTGTGCGCAGCAGGAGAGACAAATCCATGTTTTTATGCCTTCTTTGGCATTTTCAGGTGGAGAAAAACACAATCCCGAAAGAAAAAGAAAAGGCTGCCGCGCCAACACTGAGGCTTCAAACTTGATGAAAACAGTGTCTCCCATAGTGGAGTAGGGGCTGCTTGTGGTTATTAGGCCTTTGCAAGCTCTCCGAAGTGTGTGCGCGGCAGGAGAGACAAATCAATGTTTTCGCGCCTTTTTTGCCATTTCCAGGTCGAAAAACACACAGGCCCCAAAAATAAAGAAATGGCTGTCCAGCCAAAACTGAGGCTTCAAACTTGATGAAAACAGTGTCTCCCATATTGGAGTAGGGGCTGCTTGTGGTTATTAGGCATTTGCAAGCTCTCCGAAGTGTGTGCGCAGCAGGAGAGACAAATCCATGTTTTTATGCCTTCTTTGGCATTTTCAGGTGGAGAAAAACACAATCCCGAAAGAGAAAGAAAAGGCTGCCGCGCCAACACTGAGGCTTCAAACTTGATGAAAACAGTGTCTCCCATAATGGAGTAGGGGCTGCTTGTGGTTATTAGGCATTTGCAAGCTCTCCGAAGTGTGTGCGCAGCAGGAGAGACAAATCCATGTTTTTATGCCTTCTTTGGCATTTTCAGGTGGAGAAAAACACAATCCCGAAAGAGAAAGAAAAGGCTGCCGCGCCAACACTGAGGCTTCAAACTTGATGAAAACAGTGTCTCCCATAGTGGAGTAGGGGCTGCTTGTGGTTATTAGGCATTTGCAAGCTCTCCGAAGTGTGTGCGCAGCAGGAGAGACAAATCCATGTTTTTATGCCTTCTTTGGCATTTTCAGGTGGAGAAAAACACAATCCCGAAAGAGAAAGAAAAGGCTGCCGCGCCAACACTGAGGCTTCAAACTTGATGAAAACAGTGTCTCCCATAGTGGAGTAGGGGCTGCTTGTGGTTATTAGGCCTTTGCAAGCTCTCCGAAGTGTGTGCGCAGCAGGAGAGACAAATCCATGTTTTTATGCCTTCTTTGGCATTTTCAGGTGGAGAAAAACACAATCCCGAAAGAGAAAGAAAAGGCTGCCGCGCCAACACTGAGGCTTCAAACTTGATGAAAACAGTGTCTCCCATATTGGAGTAGGGGCTGCTTGTGGTTATTAGGCATTTGCAAGCTCTCCGAAGTGTGTGCGCAGCAGGAGAGACAAATCCATGTTTTTATGCCTTCTTTGGCATTTTCAGGTGGAGAAAAACACAATCCCGAAAGAGAAAGAAAAGGCTGCCGCGCCAACACTGAGGCTTCAAACTTGATGAAAACAGTGTCTCCCATAGTGGAGTAGGGGCTGCTTGTGGTTATTAGGCCTTTGCAAGCTCTCCGAAGTGTGTGCGCGGCAGGAGAGACAAATCAATGTTTTCGCGCCTTTTTTGCCATTTCCAGGTCGAAAAACACACAGGCCCCAAAAATAAAGAAATGGCTGTCCAGCCAAAACTGAGGCTTCAAACTTGATGAAAACAGTGTCTCCCATATTGGAGTAGGGGCTGCTTGTGGTTATTAGGCATTTGCAAGCTCTCCGAAGTGTGTGCGCGGCAGGAGAGACAAATCCATGTTTTCGCGCCTTTTTTGCGATTTCAAGGTCGAAAAACACATAGGCCCCAAAATGAAAGAAACGGCTGCCGCGCCAAAACTATGGCTTCAAACTTGATGAAAACAGTCTCTCCCATAATAACTCACGGGCTGCTTGTGTTTTTTAGGCCTTTGCAAGCTCTCCGAAGTGTGTGCGCGGCAGGAGAGACAAATCAATGTTTTCGCGCCTTTTTTGCCATTTCCAGGTCGAAAAACACACAGGCCCCAAAAATAAAGAAATGGCTGTCCAGCCAAAACTGAGGCTTCAAACTTGATGAAAACAGTGTCTCCCATATTGGAGTAGGGGCTGCTTGTGGTTATTAGGCATTTGCAAGCTCTCCGAAGTGTGTGCGCGGCAGGAGAGACAAATCCATGTTTTCGCGCCTTTTTTGCGATTTCAAGGTCGAAAAACACATAGGCCCCAAAATGAAAGAAACGGCTGCCGCGCCAAAACTATGGCTTCAAACTTGATGAAAACAGTCTCTCCCATAATAACTCACGGGCTGCTTGTGTTTTTTAGGCCTTTGCACGCTATCAGAAGTGTGTGCGCGGCAGGAGAGACAAATCCATGTTTTCGCGCCTTTTTTGCCATTTCCAGGTCGAAGAAAACAAAGGCCCCAAAAATAAAGAAACGGCTGTCCAGCCAAAACTGAGGCTTCAAACTTGATTAAAACAGTCTCTCAGACAATAACTCAAGGGCCGCTTGTGTTTTTTAGGCCTTCGCAAGCTATCGGAAGTGTGTGCGCGGCAGGAGAGACAAATCCATGTTTTCGCGCCTTTTTTACGATTTCAAGGTCGAAAAACACATAGGCCCCAAAATGAAAGAAACGGCTGCCGCGCCAAAACTATGGCTTCAAACTTGATGAAAACATTCTCTCCCACAATAACTCAAGGGCAGCTTGTGTTTTTTAGGCCTTCGCAAGCTATCGGAAGTGTGTGCGCGGCAGGAGAGACAAATCAATGTTTTCGCGCCTTTTTTGCCATTTCCAGGTCGAAAAACACACAGGCCCCAAAAATAAAGAAATGGCTGTCCAGCCAAAACTGAGGCTTCAAACTTGATGAAAACAGTGTCTCCTATATTGGAGTAGGGGCTGCTTGTGGTTATTAGGCATTTGCAAGCTCTCCGAAGTGTGTGCGCAGCAGGAGAGACAAATCCATGTTTTTATGCCTTCTTTGGCATTTTCAGGTGGAGAAAAACACAATCCCGAAAGAAAAAGAAAAGGCTGCCGCGCCAACACTGAGGCTTCAAACTTGATGAAAACAGTGTCTCCCATAGTGGAGTAGGGGCTGCTTGTGGTTATTAGGCCTTTGCAAGCTCTCCGAAGTGTGTGCGCGGCAGGAGAGACAAATCAATGTTTTCGCGCCTTTTTTGCCATTTCCAGGTCGAAAAACACACAGGCCCCAAAAATAAAGAAATGGCTGTCCAGCCAAAACTGAGGCTTCAAACTTGATGAAAACAGTGTCTCCTATATTGGAGTAGGGGCTGCTTGTGGTTATTAGGCATTTGCAAGCTCTCCGAAGTGTGTGCGCAGCAGGAGAGACAAATCCATGTTTTTATGCCTTCTTTGGCATTTTCAGGTGGAGAAAAACACAATCCCGAAAGAAAAAGAAAAGGCTGCCGCGCCAACACTGAGGCTTCAAACTTGATGAAAACAGTGTCTCCCATAGTGGAGTAGGGGCTGCTTGTGGTTATTAGGCCTTTGCAAGCTCTCCGAAGTGTGTGCGCGGCAGGAGAGACAAATCAATGTTTTCGCGCCTTTTTTGCCATTTCCAGGTCGAAAAACACACAGGCCCCAAAAATAAAGAAATGGCTGTCCAGCCAAAACTGAGGCTTCAAACTTGATGAAAACAGTGTCTCCCATATTGGAGTAGGGGCTGCTTGTGGTTATTAGGCATTTGCAAGCTCTCCGAAGTGTGTGCGCAGCAGGAGAGACAAATCCATGTTTTTATGCCTTCTTTGGCATTTTCAGGTGGAGAAAAACACAATCCCGAAAGAGAAAGAAAAGGCTGCCGCGCCAACACTGAGGCTTCAAACTTGATGAAAACAGTGTCTCCCATAATGGAGTAGGGGCTGCTTGTGGTTATTAGGCATTTGCAAGCTCTCCGAAGTGTGTGCGCAGCAGGAGAGACAAATCCATGTTTTTATGCCTTCTTTGGCATTTTCAGGTGGAGAAAAACACAATCCCGAAAGAGAAAGAAAAGGCTGCCGCGCCAACACTGAGGCTTCAAACTTGATGAAAACAGTGTCTCCCATAGTGGAGTAGGGGCTGCTTGTAGTTATTAGGCATTTGCAAGCTCTCCGAAGTGTGTGCGCAGCAGGAGAGACAAATCCATGTTTTTATGCCTTCTTTGGCATTTTCAGGTGGAGAAAAACACAATCCCGAAAGAGAAAGAAAAGGCTGCCGCGCCAACACTGAGGCTTCAAACTTGATGAAAACAGTGTCTCCCATAGTGGAGTAGGGGCTGCTTGTGGTTATTAGGCCTTTGCAAGCTCTCCGAAGTGTGTGCGCAGCAGGAGAGACAAATCCATGTTTTTATGCCTTCTTTGGCATTTTCAGGTGGAGAAAAACACAATCCCGAAAGAGAAAGAAAAGGCTGCCGCGCCAACACTGAGGCTTCAAACTTGATGAAAACAGTGTCTCCCATATTGGAGTAGGGGCTGCTTGTGGTTATTAGGCATTTGCAAGCTCTCCGAAGTGTGTGCGCAGCAGGAGAGACAAATCCATGTTTTTATGCCTTCTTTGGCATTTTCAGGTGGAGAAAAACACAATCCCGAAAGAGAAAGAAAAGGCTGCCGCGCCAACACTGAGGCTTCAAACTTGATGAAAACAGTGTCTCCCATAGTGGAGTAGGGGCTGCTTGTGGTTATTAGGCCTTTGCAAGCTCTCCGAAGTGTGTGCGCGGCAGGAGAGACAAATCAATGTTTTCGCGCCTTTTTTGCCATTTCCAGGTCGAAAAACACACAGGCCCCAAAAATAAAGAAATGGCTGTCCAGCCAAAACTGAGGCTTCAAACTTGATGAAAACAGTGTCTCCCATATTGGAGTAGGGGCTGCTTGTGGTTATTAGGCATTTGCAAGCTCTCCGAAGTGTGTGCGCGGCAGGAGAGACAAATCCATGTTTTCGCGCCTTTTTTGCGATTTCAAGGTCGAAAAACACATAGGCCCCAAAATGAAAGAAACGGCTGCCGCGCCAAAACTATGGCTTCAAACTTGATGAAAACAGTCTCTCCCATAATAACTCACGGGCTGCTTGTGTTTTTTAGGCCTTTGCAAGCTCTCCGAAGTGTGTGCGCGGCAGGAGAGACAAATCAATGTTTTCGCGCCTTTTTTGCCATTTCCAGGTCGAAAAACACACAGGCCCCAAAAATAAAGAAATGGCTGTCCAGCCAAAACTGAGGCTTCAAACTTGATGAAAACAGTGTCTCCCATATTGGAGTAGGGGCTGCTTGTGGTTATTAGGCATTTGCAAGCTCTCCGAAGTGTGTGCGCGGCAGGAGAGACAAATCCATGTTTTCGCGCCTTTTTTGCGATTTCAAGGTCGAAAAACACATAGGCCCCAAAATGAAAGAAACGGCTGCCGCGCCAAAACTATGGCTTCAAACTTGATGAAAACAGTCTCTCCCATAATAACTCACGGGCTGCTTGTGTTTTTTAGGCCTTTGCACGCTATCAGAAGTGTGTGCGCGGCAGGAGAGACAAATCCATGTTTTCGCGCCTTTTTTGCCATTTCCAGGTCGAAGAAAACAAAGGCCCCAAAAATAAAGAAACGGCTGTCCAGCCAAAACTGAGGCTTCAAACTTGATTAAAACAGTCTCTCAGACAATAACTCAAGGGCCGCTTGTGTTTTTTAGGCCTTCGCAAGCTATCGGAAGTGTGTGCGCGGCAGGAGAGACAAATCCATGTTTTCGCGCCTTTTTTACGATTTCAAGGTCGAAAAACACATAGGCCCCAAAATGAAAGAAACGGCTGCCGCGCCAAAACTATGGCTTCAAACTTGATGAAAACATTCTCTCCCACAATAACTCAAGGGCAGCTTGTGTTTTTTAGGCCTTCGCAAGCTATCGGAAGTGTGTGCGCGGCAGGAGAGACAAATCAATGTTTTCGCGCCTTTTTTGCCATTTCCAGGTCGAAAAACACACAGGCCCCAAAAATAAAGAAATGGCTGTCCAGCCAAAACTGAGGCTTCAAACTTGATGAAAACAGTGTCTCCTATATTGGAGTAGGGGCTGCTTGTGGTTATTAGGCATTTGCAAGCTCTCCGAAGTGTGTGCGCAGCAGGAGAGACAAATCCATGTTTTTATGCCTTCTTTGGCATTTTCAGGTGGAGAAAAACACAATCCCGAAAGAAAAAGAAAAGGCTGCCGCGCCAACACTGAGGCTTCAAACTTGATGAAAACAGTGTCTCCCATAGTGGAGTAGGGGCTGCTTGTGGTTATTAGGCCTTTGCAAGCTCTCCGAAGTGTGTGCGCGGCAGGAGAGACAAATCAATGTTTTCGCGCCTTTTTTGCCATTTCCAGGTCGAAAAACACACAGGCCCCAAAAATAAAGAAATGGCTGTCCAGCCAAAACTGAGGCTTCAAACTTGATGAAAACAGTGTCTCCCATATTGGAGTAGGGGCTGCTTGTGGTTATTAGGCATTTGCAAGCTCTCCGAAGTGTGTGCGCAGCAGGAGAGACAAATCCATGTTTTTATGCCTTCTTTGGCATTTTCAGGTGGAGAAAAACACAATCCCGAAAGAGAAAGAAAAGGCTGCCGCGCCAACACTGAGGCTTCAAACTTGATGAAAACAGTGTCTCCCATATTGGAGTAGGGGCTGCTTGTGGTTATTAGGCATTTGCAAGCTCTCCGAAGTGTGTGCGCAGCAGGAGAGACAAATCCATGTTTTTATGCCTTCTTTGGCATTTTCAGGTGGAGAAAAACACAATCCCGAAAGAGAAAGAAAAGGCTGCCGCGCCAACACTGAGGCTTCAAACTTGATGAAAACAGTGTCTCCCATAGTGGAGTAGGGGCTGCTTGTGGTTATTAGGCCTTTGCAAGCTCTCCGAAGTGTGTGCGCAGCAGGAGAGACAAATCCATGTTTTTATGCCTTCTTTGGCATTTTCAGGTGGAGAAAAACACAATCCCGAAAGAGAAAGAAAAGGCTGCCGCGCCAACACTGAGGCTTCAAACTTGATGAAAACAGTGTCTCCCATATTGGAGTAGGGGCTGCTTGTGGTTATTAGGCATTTGCAAGCTCTCCGAAGTGTGTGCGCAGCAGGAGAGACAAATCCATGTTTTTATGCCTTCTTTGGCATTTTCAGGTGGAGAAAAACACAATCCCGAAAGAGAAAGAAAAGGCTGCCGCGCCAACACTGAGGCTTCAAACTTGATGAAAACAGTGTCTCCCATAGTGGAGTAGGGGCTGCTTGTGGTTATTAGGCCTTTGCAAGCTCTCCGAAGTGTGTGCGCGGCAGGAGAGACAAATCAATGTTTTCGCGCCTTTTTTGCCATTTCCAGGTCGAAAAACACACAGGCCCCAAAAATAAAGAAATGGCTGTCCAGCCAAAACTGAGGCTTCAAACTTGATGAAAACAGTGTCTCCCATATTGGAGTAGGGGCTGCTTGTGGTTATTAGGCATTTGCAAGCTCTCCGAAGTGTGTGCGCGGCAGGAGAGACAAATCCATGTTTTCGCGCCTTTTTTGCGATTTCAAGGTCGAAAAACACATAGGCCCCAAAATGAAAGAAACGGCTGCCGCGCCAAAACTATGGCTTCAAACTTGATGAAAACAGTCTCTCCCATAATAACTCACGGGCTGCTTGTGTTTTTTAGGCCTTTGCAAGCTCTCCGAAGTGTGTGCGCGGCAGGAGAGACAAATCAATGTTTTCGCGCCTTTTTTGCCATTTCCAGGTCGAAAAACACACAGGCCCCAAAAATAAAGAAATGGCTGTCCAGCCAAAACTGAGGCTTCAAACTTGATGAAAACAGTGTCTCCCATATTGGAGTAGGGGCTGCTTGTGGTTATTAGGCATTTGCAAGCTCTCCGAAGTGTGTGCGCGGCAGGAGAGACAAATCCATGTTTTCGCGCCTTTTTTGCGATTTCAAGGTCGAAAAACACATAGGCCCCAAAATGAAAGAAACGGCTGCCGCGCCAAAACTATGGCTTCAAACTTGATGAAAACAGTCTCTCCCATAATAACTCACGGGCTGCTTGTGTTTTTTAGGCCTTTGCACGCTATCAGAAGTGTGTGCGCGGCAGGAGAGACAAATCCATGTTTTCGCGCCTTTTTTGCCATTTCCAGGTCGAAGAAAACAAAGGCCCCAAAAATAAAGAAACGGCTGTCCAGCCAAAACTGAGGCTTCAAACTTGATTAAAACAGTCTCTCAGACAATAACTCAAGGGCCGCTTGTGTTTTTTAGGCCTTCGCAAGCTATCGGAAGTGTGTGCGCGGCAGGAGAGACAAATCCATGTTTTCGCGCCTTTTTTACGATTTCAAGGTCGAAAAACACATAGGCCCCAAAATGAAAGAAACGGCTGCCGCGCCAAAACTATGGCTTCAAACTTGATGAAAACATTCTCTCCCACAATAACTCAAGGGCAGCTTGTGTTTTTTAGGCCTTCGCAAGCTATCGGAAGTGTGTGCGCGGCAGGAGAGACAAATCAATGTTTTCGCGCCTTTTTTGCCATTTCCAGGTCGAAAAACACACAGGCCCCAAAAATAAAGAAATGGCTGTCCAGCCAAAACTGAGGCTTCAAACTTGATGAAAACAGTGTCTCCTATATTGGAGTAGGGGCTGCTTGTGGTTATTAGGCATTTGCAAGCTCTCCGAAGTGTGTGCGCAGCAGGAGAGACAAATCCATGTTTTTATGCCTTCTTTGGCATTTTCAGGTGGAGAAAAACACAATCCCGAAAGAAAAAGAAAAGGCTGCCGCGCCAACACTGAGGCTTCAAACTTGATGAAAACAGTGTCTCCCATAGTGGAGTAGGGGCTGCTTGTGGTTATTAGGCCTTTGCAAGCTCTCCGAAGTGTGTGCGCGGCAGGAGAGACAAATCAATGTTTTCGCGCCTTTTTTGCCATTTCCAGGTCGAAAAACACACAGGCCCCAAAAATAAAGAAATGGCTGTCCAGCCAAAACTGAGGCTTCAAACTTGATGAAAACAGTGTCTCCCATATTGGAGTAGGGGCTGCTTGTGGTTATTAGGCATTTGCAAGCTCTCCGAAGTGTGTGCGCAGCAGGAGAGACAAATCCATGTTTTTATGCCTTCTTTGGCATTTTCAGGTGGAGAAAAACACAATCCCGAAAGAGAAAGAAAAGGCTGCCGCGCCAACACTGAGGCTTCAAACTTGATGAAAACAGTGTCTCCCATAATGGAGTAGGGGCTGCTTGTGGTTATTAGGCATTTGCAAGCTCTCCGAAGTGTGTGCGCAGCAGGAGAGACAAATCCATGTTTTTATGCCTTCTTTGGCATTTTCAGGTGGAGAAAAACACAATCCCGAAAGAGAAAGAAAAGGCTGCCGCGCCAACACTGAGGCTTCAAACTTGATGAAAACAGTGTCTCCCATAGTGGAGTAGGGGCTGCTTGTGGTTATTAGGCCTTTGCAAGCTCTCCGAAGTGTGTGCGCGGCAGGAGAGACAAATCAATGTTTTCGCGCCTTTTTTGCCATTTCCAGGTCGAAAAACACACAGGCCCCAAAAATAAAGAAATGGCTGTCCAGCCAAAACTGAGGCTTCAAACTTGATGAAAACAGTGTCTCCCATATTGGAGTAGGGGCTGCTTGTGGTTATTAGGCATTTGCAAGCTCTCCGAAGTGTGTGCGCGGCAGGAGAGACAAATCCATGTTTTCGCGCCTTTTTTGCGATTTCAAGGTCGAAAAACACATAGGCCCCAAAATGAAAGAAACGGCTGCCGCGCCAAAACTATGGCTTCAAACTTGATGAAAACAGTCTCTCCCATAATAACTCACGGGCTGCTTGTGTTTTTTAGGCCTTTGCAAGCTCTCCGAAGTGTGTGCGCGGCAGGAGAGACAAATCAATGTTTTCGCGCCTTTTTTGCCATTTCCAGGTCGAAAAACACACAGGCCC
The DNA here is from genome assembly GCF_951799395.1 of Argentina silus. NCBI lineage: Eukaryota > Metazoa > Chordata > Actinopteri > Argentiniformes > Argentinidae > Argentina > Argentina silus. The sequence goes on along the minus strand of NW_028152275.1, from coordinate 15,053 downwards.
CAAAAATAAAGAAATGGCTGTCCAGCCAAAACTGAGGCTTCAAACTTGATGAAAACAGTGTCTCCCATATTGGAGTAGGGGCTGCTTGTGGTTATTAGGCATTTGCAAGCTCTCCGAAGTGTGTGCGCGGCAGGAGAGACAAATCCATGTTTTCGCGCCTTTTTTGCGATTTCAAGGTCGAAAAACACATAGGCCCCAAAATGAAAGAAACGGCTGCCGCGCCAAAACTATGGCTTCAAACTTGATGAAAACAGTCTCTCCCATAATAACTCACGGGCTGCTTGTGTTTTTTAGGCCTTTGCACGCTATCAGAAGTGTGTGCGCGGCAGGAGAGACAAATCCATGTTTTCGCGCCTTTTTTGCCATTTCCAGGTCGAAGAAAACAAAGGCCCCAAAAATAAAGAAACGGCTGTCCAGCCAAAACTGAGGCTTCAAACTTGATTAAAACAGTCTCTCAGACAATAACTCAAGGGCCGCTTGTGTTTTTTAGGCCTTCGCAAGCTATCGGAAGTGTGTGCGCGGCAGGAGAGACAAATCAATGTTTTCGCGCCTTTTTTGCCATTTCCAGGTCGAAAAACACACAGGCCCCAAAAATAAAGAAATGGCTGTCCAGCCAAAACTGAGGCTTCAAACTTGATGAAAACAGTGTCTCCCATATTGGAGTAGGGGCTGCTTGTGGTTATTAGGCATTTGCAAGCTCTCCGAAGTGTGTGCGCAGCAGGAGAGACAAATCCATGTTTTTATGCCTTCTTTGGCATTTTCAGGTGGAGAAAAACACAATCCCGAAAGAGAAAGAAAAGGCTGCCGCGCCAACACTGAGGCTTCAAACTTGATGAAAACAGTGTCTCCCATAATGGAGTAGGGGCTGCTTGTGGTTATTAGGCATTTGCAAGCTCTCCGAAGTGTGTGCGCAGCAGGAGAGACAAATCCATGTTTTTATGCCTTCTTTGGCATTTTCAGGTGGAGAAAAACACAATCCCGAAAGAGAAAGAAAAGGCTGCCGCGCCAACACTGAGGCTTCAAACTTGATGAAAACAGTGTCTCCCATAGTGGAGTAGGGGCTGCTTGTGGTTATTAGGCCTTTGCAAGCTCTCCGAAGTGTGTGCGCAGCAGGAGAGACAAATCCATGTTTTTATGCCTTCTTTGGCATTTTCAGGTGGAGAAAAACACAATCCCGAAAGAGAAAGAAAAGGCTGCCGCGCCAACACTGAGGCTTCAAACTTGATGAAAACAGTGTCTCCCATATTGGAGTAGGGGCTGCTTGTGGTTATTAGGCATTTGCAAGCTCTCCGAAGTGTGTGCGCAGCAGGAGAGACAAATCCATGTTTTTATGCCTTCTTTGGCATTTTCAGGTGGAGAAAAACACAATCCCGAAAGAGAAAGAAAAGGCTGCCGCGCCAACACTGAGGCTTCAAACTTGATGAAAACAGTGTCTCCCATAGTGGAGTAGGGGCTGCTTGTGGTTATTAGGCCTTTGCAAGCTCTCCGAAGTGTGTGCGCAGCAGGAGAGACAAATCCATGTTTTTATGCCTTCTTTGGCATTTTCAGGTGGAGAAAAACACAATCCCGAAATCGCAAAAAAGGCGCGAAAACATGGATTTGTCTCTCCTGCCGCGCACACACTTCCGATAGCGTGCAAAGGCCTAAAAAACACAAGCAGCCCGTGAGTTATTATGGGAGAGACTGTTTTCATCAAGTTTGAAGCCTCAGTGTTGGCGCGGCAGCCTTTTCTTTCTCTTTCGGGATTGTGTTTTTCTCCACCTGAAAATGCCAAAGAAGGCATAAAAACATGGATTTGTCTCTCCTGCTGCGCACACACTTCGGAGAGCTTGCAAATGCCTAATAACCACAAGCAGCCCCTACTCCAATATGGGAGACACTGTTTTCATCAAGTTTGAAGCCTCAGTGTTGGCGCGGCAGCCTTTTCTTTCTCTTTCGGGATTGTGTTTTTCTCCACCTGAAAATGCCAAAGAAGGCATAAAAACATGGATTTGTCTCTCCTGCTGCGCACACACTTCGGAGAGCTTGCAAAGGCCTAATAACCACAAGCAGCCCCTACTCCACTATGGGAGACACTGTTTTCATCAAGTTTGAAGCCTCAGTGTTGGCGCGGCAGCCTTTTCTTTCTCTTTCGGGATTGTGTTTTTCTCCACCTGAAAATGCCAAAGAAGGCATAAAAACATGGATTTGTCTCTCCTGCTGCGCACACACTTCGGAGAGCTTGCAAATGCCTAATAACCACAAGCAGCCCCTACTCCAATATGGGAGACACTGTTTTCATCAAGTTTGAAGCCTCAGTGTTGGCGCGGCAGCCTTTTCTTTCTCTTTCGGGATTGTGTTTTTCTCCACCTGAAAATGCCAAAGAAGGCATAAAAACATGGATTTGTCTCTCCTGCTGCGCACACACTTCGGAGAGCTTGCAAAGGCCTAATAACCACAAGCAGCCCCTACTCCACTATGGGAGACACTGTTTTCATCAAGTTTGAAGCCTCAGTGTTGGCGCGGCAGCCTTTTCTTTCTCTTTCGGGATTGTGTTTTTCTCCACCTGAAAATGCCAAAGAAGGCATAAAAACATGGATTTGTCTCTCCTGCTGCGCACACACTTCGGAGAGCTTGCAAATGCCTAATAACCACAAGCAGCCCCTACTCCAATATGGGAGACACTGTTTTCATCAAGTTTGAAGCCTCAGTGTTGGCGCGGCAGCCTTTTCTTTCTCTTTCGGGATTGTGTTTTTCTCCACCTGAAAATGCCAAAGAAGGCATAAAAACATGGATTTGTCTCTCCTGCTGCGCACACACTTCGGAGAGCTTGCAAAGGCCTAATAACCACAAGCAGCCCCTACTCCACTATGGGAGACACTGTTTTCATCAAGTTTGAAGCCTCAGTGTTGGCGCGGCAGCCTTTTCTTTCTCTTTCGGGATTGTGTTTTTCTCCACCTGAAAATGCCAAAGAAGGCATAAAAACATGGATTTGTCTCTCCTGCTGCGCACACACTTCGGAGAGCTTGCAAATGCCTAATAACCACAAGCAGCCCCTACTCCATTATGGGAGACACTGTTTTCATCAAGTTTGAAGCCTCAGTGTTGGCGCGGCAGCCTTTTCTTTCTCTTTCGGGATTGTGTTTTTCTCCACCTGAAAATGCCAAAGAAGGCATAAAAACATGGATTTGTCTCTCCTGCTGCGCACACACTTCGGAGAGCTTGCAAATGCCTAATAACCACAAGCAGCCCCTACTCCAATATGGGAGACACTGTTTTCATCAAGTTTGAAGCCTCAGTTTTGGCTGGACAGCCATTTCTTTATTTTTGGGGCCTGTGTGTTTTTCGACCTGGAAATGGCAAAAAAGGCGCGAAAACATTGATTTGTCTCTCCTGCCGCGCACACACTTCGGAGAGCTTGCAAAGGCCTAATAACCACAAGCAGCCCCTACTCCACTATGGGAGACACTGTTTTCATCAAGTTTGAAGCCTCAGTGTTGGCGCGGCAGCCTTTTCTTTTTCTTTCGGGATTGTGTTTTTCTCCACCTGAAAATGCCAAAGAAGGCATAAAAACATGGATTTGTCTCTCCTGCTGCGCACACACTTCGGAGAGCTTGCAAATGCCTAATAACCACAAGCAGCCCCTACTCCAATATAGGAGACACTGTTTTCATCAAGTTTGAAGCCTCAGTTTTGGCTGGACAGCCATTTCTTTATTTTTGGGGCCTGTGTGTTTTTCGACCTGGAAATGGCAAAAAAGGCGCGAAAACATTGATTTGTCTCTCCTGCCGCGCACACACTTCCGATAGCTTGCGAAGGCCTAAAAAACACAAGCTGCCCTTGAGTTATTGTGGGAGAGAATGTTTTCATCAAGTTTGAAGCCATAGTTTTGGCGCGGCAGCCGTTTCTTTCATTTTGGGGCCTATGTGTTTTTCGACCTTGAAATCGTAAAAAAGGCGCGAAAACATGGATTTGTCTCTCCTGCCGCGCACACACTTCCGATAGCTTGCGAAGGCCTAAAAAACACAAGCGGCCCTTGAGTTATTGTCTGAGAGACTGTTTTAATCAAGTTTGAAGCCTCAGTTTTGGCTGGACAGCCGTTTCTTTATTTTTGGGGCCTTTGTTTTCTTCGACCTGGAAATGGCAAAAAAGGCGCGAAAACATGGATTTGTCTCTCCTGCCGCGCACACACTTCTGATAGCGTGCAAAGGCCTAAAAAACACAAGCAGCCCGTGAGTTATTATGGGAGAGACTGTTTTCATCAAGTTTGAAGCCATAGTTTTGGCGCGGCAGCCGTTTCTTTCATTTTGGGGCCTATGTGTTTTTCGACCTTGAAATCGCAAAAAAGGCGCGAAAACATGGATTTGTCTCTCCTGCCGCGCACACACTTCGGAGAGCTTGCAAATGCCTAATAACCACAAGCAGCCCCTACTCCAATATGGGAGACACTGTTTTCATCAAGTTTGAAGCCTCAGTTTTGGCTGGACAGCCATTTCTTTATTTTTGGGGCCTGTGTGTTTTTCGACCTGGAAATGGCAAAAAAGGCGCGAAAACATTGATTTGTCTCTCCTGCCGCGCACACACTTCGGAGAGCTTGCAAAGGCCTAAAAAACACAAGCAGCCCGTGAGTTATTATGGGAGAGACTGTTTTCATCAAGTTTGAAGCCATAGTTTTGGCGCGGCAGCCGTTTCTTTCATTTTGGGGCCTATGTGTTTTTCGACCTTGAAATCGCAAAAAAGGCGCGAAAACATGGATTTGTCTCTCCTGCCGCGCACACACTTCGGAGAGCTTGCAAATGCCTAATAACCACAAGCAGCCCCTACTCCAATATGGGAGACACTGTTTTCATCAAGTTTGAAGCCTCAGTTTTGGCTGGACAGCCATTTCTTTATTTTTGGGGCCTGTGTGTTTTTCGACCTGGAAATGGCAAAAAAGGCGCGAAAACATTGATTTGTCTCTCCTGCCGCGCACACACTTCGGAGAGCTTGCAAAGGCCTAATAACCACAAGCAGCCCCTACTCCACTATGGGAGACACTGTTTTCATCAAGTTTGAAGCCTCAGTGTTGGCGCGGCAGCCTTTTCTTTCTCTTTCGGGATTGTGTTTTTCTCCACCTGAAAATGCCAAAGAAGGCATAAAAACATGGATTTGTCTCTCCTGCTGCGCACACACTTCGGAGAGCTTGCAAATGCCTAATAACCACAAGCAGCCCCTACTCCAATATGGGAGACACTGTTTTCATCAAGTTTGAAGCCTCAGTGTTGGCGCGGCAGCCTTTTCTTTCTCTTTCGGGATTGTGTTTTTCTCCACCTGAAAATGCCAAAGAAGGCATAAAAACATGGATTTGTCTCTCCTGCTGCGCACACACTTCGGAGAGCTTGCAAAGGCCTAATAACCACAAGCAGCCCCTACTCCACTATGGGAGACACTGTTTTCATCAAGTTTGAAGCCTCAGTGTTGGCGCGGCAGCCTTTTCTTTCTCTTTCGGGATTGTGTTTTTCTCCACCTGAAAATGCCAAAGAAGGCATAAAAACATGGATTTGTCTCTCCTGCTGCGCACACACTTCGGAGAGCTTGCAAATGCCTAATAACCACAAGCAGCCCCTACTCCAATATGGGAGACACTGTTTTCATCAAGTTTGAAGCCTCAGTGTTGGCGCGGCAGCCTTTTCTTTCTCTTTCGGGATTGTGTTTTTCTCCACCTGAAAATGCCAAAGAAGGCATAAAAACATGGATTTGTCTTTCCTGCTGCGCACACACTTCGGAGAGCTTGCAAAGGCCTAATAACCACAAGCAGCCCCTACTCCACTATGGGAGACACTGTTTTCATCAAGTTTGAAGCCTCAGTGTTGGCGCGGCAGCCTTTTCTTTCTCTTTCGGGATTGTGTTTTTCTCCACCTGAAAATGCCAAAGAAGGCATAAAAACATGGATTTGTCTCTCCTGCTGCGCACACACTTCGGAGAGCTTGCAAATGCCTAATAACCACAAGCAGCCCCTACTCCAATATGGGAGACACTGTTTTCATCAAGTTTGAAGCCTCAGTGTTGGCGCGGCAGCCTTTTCTTTCTCTTTCGGGATTGTGTTTTTCTCCACCTGAAAATGCCAAAGAAGGCATAAAAACATGGATTTGTCTCTCCTGCTGCGCACACACTTCGGAGAGCTTGCAAAGGCCTAATAACCACAAGCAGCCCCTACTCCACTATGGGAGACACTGTTTTCATCAAGTTTGAAGCCTCAGTGTTGGCGCGGCAGCCTTTTCTTTCTCTTTCGGGATTGTGTTTTTCTCCACCTGAAAATGCCAAAGAAGGCATAAAAACATGGATTTGTCTCTCCTGCTGCGCACACACTTCGGAGAGCTTGCAAATGCCTAATAACCACAAGCAGCCCCTACTCCAATATGGGAGACACTGTTTTCATCAAGTTTGAAGCCTCAGTGTTGGCGCGGCAGCCTTTTCTTTCTCTTTCGGGATTGTGTTTTTCTCCACCTGAAAATGCCAAAGAAGGCATAAAAACATGGATTTGTCTCTCCTGCTGCGCACACACTTCGGAGAGCTTGCAAAGGCCTAATAACCACAAGCAGCCCCTACTCCACTATGGGAGACACTGTTTTCATCAAGTTTGAAGCCTCAGTGTTGGCGCGGCAGCCTTTTCTTTCTCTTTCGGGATTGTGTTTTTCTCCACCTGAAAATGCCAAAGAAGGCATAAAAACATGGATTTGTCTCTCCTGCTGCGCACACACTTCGGAGAGCTTGCAAATGCCTAATAACCACAAGCAGCCCCTACTCCATTATGGGAGACACTGTTTTCATCAAGTTTGAAGCCTCAGTGTTGGCGCGGCAGCCTTTTCTTTCTCTTTCGGGATTGTGTTTTTCTCCACCTGAAAATGCCAAAGAAGGCATAAAAACATGGATTTGTCTCTCCTGCTGCGCACACACTTCGGAGAGCTTGCAAATGCCTAATAACCACAAGCAGCCCCTACTCCAATATGGGAGACACTGTTTTCATCAAGTTTGAAGCCTCAGTTTTGGCTGGACAGCCATTTCTTTATTTTTGGGGCCTGTGTGTTTTTCGACCTGGAAATGGCAAAAAAGGCGCGAAAACATTGATTTGTCTCTCCTGCCGCGCACACACTTCGGAGAGCTTGCAAAGGCCTAATAACCACAAGCAGCCCCTACTCCACTATGGGAGACACTGTTTTCATCAAGTTTGAAGCCTCAGTGTTGGCGCGGCAGCCTTTTCTTTTTCTTTCGGGATTGTGTTTTTCTCCACCTGAAAATGCCAAAGAAGGCATAAAAACATGGATTTGTCTCTCCTGCTGCGCACACACTTCGGAGAGCTTGCAAATGCCTAATAACCACAAGCAGCCCCTACTCCAATATAGGAGACACTGTTTTCATCAAGTTTGAAGCCTCAGTTTTGGCTGGACAGCCATTTCTTTATTTTTGGGGCCTGTGTGTTTTTCGACCTGGAAATGGCAAAAAAGGCGCGAAAACATTGATTTGTCTCTCCTGCCGCGCACACACTTCCGATAGCTTGCGAAGGCCTAAAAAACACAAGCTGCCCTTGAGTTATTGTGGGAGAGAATGTTTTCATCAAGTTTGAAGCCATAGTTTTGGCGCGGCAGCCGTTTCTTTCATTTTGGGGCCTATGTGTTTTTCGACCTTGAAATCGTAAAAAAGGCGCGAAAACATGGATTTGTCTCTCCTGCCGCGCACACACTTCCGATAGCTTGCGAAGGCCTAAAAAACACAAGCGGCCCTTGAGTTATTGTCTGAGAGACTGTTTTAATCAAGTTTGAAGCCTCAGTTTTGGCTGGACAGCCGTTTCTTTATTTTTGGGGCCTTTGTTTTCTTCGACCTGGAAATGGCAAAAAAGGCGCGAAAACATGGATTTGTCTCTCCTGCCGCGCACACACTTCTGATAGCGTGCAAAGGCCTAAAAAACACAAGCAGCCCGTGAGTTATTATGGGAGAGACTGTTTTCATCAAGTTTGAAGCCATAGTTTTGGCGCGGCAGCCGTTTCTTTCATTTTGGGGCCTATGTGTTTTTCGACCTTGAAATCGCAAAAAAGGCGCGAAAACATGGATTTGTCTCTCCTGCCGCGCACACACTTCGGAGAGCTTGCAAATGCCTAATAACCACAAGCAGCCCCTACTCCAATATGGGAGACACTGTTTTCATCAAGTTTGAAGCCTCAGTTTTGGCTGGACAGCCATTTCTTTATTTTTGGGGCCTGTGTGTTTTTCGACCTGGAAATGGCAAAAAAGGCGCGAAAACATTGATTTGTCTCTCCTGCCGCGCACACACTTCGGAGAGCTTGCAAAGGCCTAATAACCACAAGCAGCCCCTACTCCACTATGGGAGACACTGTTTTCATCAAGTTTGAAGCCTCAGTGTTGGCGCGGCAGCCTTTTCTTTCTCTTTCGGGATTGTGTTTTTCTCCACCTGAAAATGCCAGAGAAGGCATAAAAACATGGATTTGTCTCTCCTGCTGCGCACACACTTCGGAGAGCTTGCAAATGCCTAATAACCACAAGCAGCCCCTACTCCAATATGGGAGACACTGTTTTCATCAAGTTTGAAGCCTCAGTGTTGGCGCGGCAGCCTTTTCTTTCTCTTTCGGGATTGTGTTTTTCTCCACCTGAAAATGCCAAAGAAGGCATAAAAACATGGATTTGTCTCTCCTGCTGCGCACACACTTCGGAGAGCTTGCAAAGGCCTAATAACCACAAGCAGCCCCTACTCCACTATGGGAGACACTGTTTTCATCAAGTTTGAAGCCTCAGTGTTGGCGCGGCAGCCTTTTCTTTCTCTTTCGGGATTGTGTTTTTCTCCACCTGAAAATGCCAAAGAAGGCATAAAAACATGGATTTGTCTCTCCTGCTGCGCACACACTTCGGAGAGCTTGCAAATGCCTAATAACCACAAGCAGCCCCTACTCCAATATGGGAGACACTGTTTTCATCAAGTTTGAAGCCTCAGTGTTGGCGCGGCAGCCTTTTCTTTCTCTTTCGGGATTGTGTTTTTCTCCACCTGAAAATGCCAAAGAAGGCATAAAAACATGGATTTGTCTTTCCTGCTGCGCACACACTTCGGAGAGCTTGCAAAGGCCTAATAACCACAAGCAGCCCCTACTCCACTATGGGAGACACTGTTTTCATCAAGTTTGAAGCCTCAGTGTTGGCGCGGCAGCCTTTTCTTTCTCTTTCGGGATTGTGTTTTTCTCCACCTGAAAATGCCAAAGAAGGCATAAAAACATGGATTTGTCTCTCCTGCTGCGCACACACTTCGGAGAGCTTGCAAATGCCTAATAACCACAAGCAGCCCCTACTCCAATATGGGAGACACTGTTTTCATCAAGTTTGAAGCCTCAGTGTTGGCGCGGCAGCCTTTTCTTTCTCTTTCGGGATTGTGTTTTTCTCCACCTGAAAATGCCAAAGAAGGCATAAAAACATGGATTTGTCTCTCCTGCTGCGCACACACTTCGGAGAGCTTGCAAAGGCCTAATAACCACAAGCAGCCCCTACTCCACTATGGGAGACACTGTTTTCATCAAGTTTGAAGCCTCAGTGTTGGCGCGGCAGCCTTTTCTTTCTCTTTCGGGATTGTGTTTTTCTCCACCTGAAAATGCCAAAGAAGGCATAAAAACATGGATTTGTCTCTCCTGCTGCGCACACACTTCGGAGAGCTTGCAAATGCCTAATAACCACAAGCAGCCCCTACTCCAATATGGGAGACACTGTTTTCATCAAGTTTGAAGCCTCAGTGTTGGCGCGGCAGCCTTTTCTTTCTCTTTCGGGATTGTGTTTTTCTCCACCTGAAAATGCCAAAGAAGGCATAAAAACATGGATTTGTCTCTCCTGCTGCGCACACACTTCGGAGAGCTTGCAAAGGCCTAATAACCACAAGCAGCCCCTACTCCACTATGGGAGACACTGTTTTCATCAAGTTTGAAGCCTCAGTGTTGGCGCGGCAGCCTTTTCTTTCTCTTTCGGGATTGTGTTTTTCTCCACCTGAAAATGCCAAAGAAGGCATAAAAACATGGATTTGTCTCTCCTGCTGCGCACACACTTCGGAGAGCTTGCAAATGCCTAATAACCACAAGCAGCCCCTACTCCATTATGGGAGACACTGTTTTCATCAAGTTTGAAGCCTCAGTGTTGGCGCGGCAGCCTTTTCTTTCTCTTTCGGGATTGTGTTTTTCTCCACCTGAAAATGCCAAAGAAGGCATAAAAACATGGATTTGTCTCTCCTGCTGCGCACACACTTCGGAGAGCTTGCAAATGCCTAATAACCACAAGCAGCCCCTACTCCAATATGGGAGACACTGTTTTCATCAAGTTTGAAGCCTCAGTTTTGGCTGGACAGCCATTTCTTTATTTTTGGGGCCTGTGTGTTTTTCGACCTGGAAATGGCAAAAAAGGCGCGAAAACATTGATTTGTCTCTCCTGCCGCGCACACACTTCGGAGAGCTTGCAAAGGCCTAATAACCACAAGCAGCCCCTACTCCACTATGGGAGACACTGTTTTCATCAAGTTTGAAGCCTCAGTGTTGGCGCGGCAGCCTTTTCTTTTTCTTTCGGGATTGTGTTTTTCTCCACCTGAAAATGCCAAAGAAGGCATAAAAACATGGATTTGTCTCTCCTGCTGCGCACACACTTCGGAGAGCTTGCAAATGCCTAATAACCACAAGCAGCCCCTACTCCAATATAGGAGACACTGTTTTCATCAAGTTTGAAGCCTCAGTTTTGGCTGGACAGCCATTTCTTTATTTTTGGGGCCTGTGTGTTTTTCGACCTGGAAATGGCAAAAAAGGCGCGAAAACATTGATTTGTCTCTCCTGCCGCGCACACACTTCCGATAGCTTGCGAAGGCCTAAAAAACACAAGCTGCCCTTGAGTTATTGTGGGAGAGAATGTTTTCATCAAGTTTGAAGCCATAGTTTTGGCGCGGCAGCCGTTTCTTTCATTTTGGGGCCTATGTGTTTTTCGACCTTGAAATCGTAAAAAAGGCGCGAAAACATGGATTTGTCTCTCCTGCCGCGCACACACTTCCGATAGCTTGCGAAGGCCTAAAAAACACAAGCGGCCCTTGAGTTATTGTCTGAGAGACTGTTTTAATCAAGTTTGAAGCCTCAGTTTTGGCTGGACAGCCGTTTCTTTATTTTTGGGGCCTTTGTTTTCTTCGACCTGGAAATGGCAAAAAAGGCGCGAAAACATGGATTTGTCTCTCCTGCCGCGCACACACTTCTGATAGCGTGCAAAGGCCTAAAAAACACAAGCAGCCCGTGAGTTATTATGGGAGAGACTGTTTTCATCAAGTTTGAAGCCATAGTTTTGGCGCGGCAGCCGTTTCTTTCATTTTGGGGCCTATGTGTTTTTCGACCTTGAAATCGCAAAAAAGGCGCGAAAACATGGATTTGTCTCTCCTGCCGCGCACACACTTCGGAGAGCTTGCAAATGCCTAATAACCACAAGCAGCCCCTACTCCAATATGGGAGACACTGTTTTCATCAAGTTTGAAGCCTCAGTTTTGGCTGGACAGCCATTTCTTTATTTTTGGGGCCTGTGTGTTTTTCGACCTGGAAATGGCAAAAAAGGCGCGAAAACATTGATTTGTCTCTCCTGCCGCGCACACACTTCGGAGAGCTTGCAAAGGCCTAAAAAACACAAGCAGCCCGTGAGTTATTATGGGAGAGACTGTTTTCATCAAGTTTGAAGCCATAGTTTTGGCGCGGCAGCCGTTTCTTTCATTTTGGGGCCTATGTGTTTTTCGACCTTGAAATCGCAAAAAAGGCGCGAAAACATGGATTTGTCTCTCCTGCCGCGCACACACTTCGGAGAGCTTGCAAATGCCTAATAACCACAAGCAGCCCCTACTCCAATATGGGAGACACTGTTTTCATCAAGTTTGAAGCCTCAGTTTTGGCTGGACAGCCATTTCTTTATTTTTGGGGCCTGTGTGTTTTTCGACCTGGAAATGGCAAAAAAGGCGCGAAAACATTGATTTGTCTCTCCTGCCGCGCACACACTTCGGAGAGCTTGCAAAGGCCTAATAACCACAAGCAGCCCCTACTCCACTATGGGAGACACTGTTTTCATCAAGTTTGAAGCCTCAGTGTTGGCGCGGCAGCCTTTTCTTTCTCTTTCGGGATTGTGTTTTTCTCCACCTGAAAATGCCAAAGAAGGCATAAAAACATGGATTTGTCTCTCCTGCTGCGCACACACTTCGGAGAGCTTGCAAATGCCTAATAACCACAAGCAGCCCCTACTCCAATATGGGAGACACTGTTTTCATCAAGTTTGAAGCCTCAGTGTTGGCGCGGCAGCCTTTTCTTTCTCTTTCGGGATTGTGTTTTTCTCCACCTGAAAATGCCAAAGAAGGCATAAAAACATGGATTTGTCTCTCCTGCTGCGCACACACTTCGGAGAGCTTGCAAAGGCCTAATAACCACAAGCAGCCCCTACTCCACTATGGGAGACACTGTTTTCATCAAGTTTGAAGCCTCAGTGTTGGCGCGGCAGCCTTTTCTTTCTCTTTCGGGATTGTGTTTTTCTCCACCTGAAAATGCCAAAGAAGGCATAAAAACATGGATTTGTCTCTCCTGCTGCGCACACACTTCGGAGAGCTTGCAAATGCCTAATAACCACAAGCAGCCCCTACTCCACTATGGGAGACACTGTTTTCATCAAGTTTGAAGCCTCAGTGTTGGCGCGGCAGCCTTTTCTTTCTCTTTCGGGATTGTGTTTTTCTCCACCTGAAAATGCCAAAGAAGGCATAAAAACATGGATTTGTCTCTCCTGCTGCGCACACACTTCGGAGAGCTTGCAAATGCCTAATAACCACAAGCAGCCCCTACTCCATTATGGGAGACACTGTTTTCATCAAGTTTGAAGCCTCAGTGTTGGCGCGGCAGCCTTTTCTTTCTCTTTCGGGATTGTGTTTTTCTCCACCTGAAAATGCCAAAGAAGGCATAAAAACATGGATTTGTCTCTCCTGCTGCGCACACACTTCGGAGAGCTTGCAAATGCCTAATAACCACAAGCAGCCCCTACTCCAATATGGGAGACACTGTTTTCATCAAGTTTGAAGCCTCAGTTTTGGCTGGACAGCCATTTCTTTATTTTTGGGGCCTGTGTGTTTTTCGACCTGGAAATGGCAAAAAAGGCGCGAAAACATTGATTTGTCTCTCCTGCCGCGCACACACTTCGGAGAGCTTGCAAAGGCCTAATAACCACAAGCAGCCCCTACTCCACTATGGGAGACACTGTTTTCATCAAGTTTGAAGCCTCAGTGTTGGCGCGGCAGCCTTTTCTTTTTCTTTCGGGATTGTGTTTTTCTCCACCTGAAAATGCCAAAGAAGGCATAAAAACATGGATTTGTCTCTCCTGCTGCGCACACACTTCGGAGAGCTTGCAAATGCCTAATAACCACAAGCAGCCCCTACTCCAATATAGGAGACACTGTTTTCATCAAGTTTGAAGCCTCAGTTTTGGCTGGACAGCCATTTCTTTATTTTTGGGGCCTGTGTGTTTTTCGACCTGGAAATGGCAAAAAAGGCGCGAAAACATTGATTTGTCTCTCCTGCCGCGCACACACTTCCGATAGCTTGCGAAGGCCTAAAAAACACAAGCTGCCCTTGAGTTATTGTGGGAGAGAATGTTTTCATCAAGTTTGAAGCCATAGTTTTGGCGCGGCAGCCGTTTCTTTCATTTTGGGGCCTATGTGTTTTTCGACCTTGAAATCGTAAAAAAGGCGCGAAAACATGGATTTGTCTCTCCTGCCGCGCACACACTTCCGATAGCTTGCGAAGGCCTAAAAAACACAAGCGGCCCTTGAGTTATTGTCTGAGAGACTGTTTTAATCAAGTTTGAAGCCTCAGTTTTGGCTGGACAGCCGTTTCTTTATTTTTGGGGCCTTTGTTTTCTTCGACCTGGAAATGGCAAAAAAGCCGCGAAAACATGGATTTGTCTCTCCTGCCGCGCACACACTTCTGATAGCGTGCAAAGGCCTAAAAAACACAAGCAGCCCGTGAGTTATTATGGGAGAGACTGTTTTCATCAAGTTTGAAGCCATAGTTTTGGCGCGGCAGCCGTTTCTTTCATTTTGGGGCCTATGTGTTTTTCGACCTTGAAATCGCAAAAAAGGCGCGAAAACATGGATTTGTCTCTCCTGCCGCGCACACACTTCGGAGAGCTTGCAAATGCCTAATAACCACAAGCAGCCCCTACTCCAATATGGGAGACACTGTTTTCATCAAGTTTGAAGCCTCAGTTTTGGCTGGACAGCCATTTCTTTATTTTTGGGGCCTGTGTGTTTTTCGACCTGGAAATGGCAAAAAAGGCGCGAAAACATTGATTTGTCTCTCCTGCCGCGCACACACTTCGGAGAGCTTGCAAAGGCCTAAAAAACACAAGCAGCCCGTGAGTTATTATGGGAGAGACTGTTTTCATCAAGTTTGAAGCCATAGTTTTGGCGCGGCAGCCGTTTCTTTCATTTTGGGGCCTATGTGTTTTTCGACCTTGAAATCGCAAAAAAGGCGCGAAAACATGGATTTGTCTCTCCTGCCGCGCACACACTTCGGAGAGCTTGCAAATGCCTAATAACCACAAGCAGCCCCTACTCCAATATGGGAGACACTGTTTTCATCAAGTTTGAAGCCTCAGTTTTGGCTGGACAGCCATTTCTTTATTTTTGGGGCCTGTGTGTTTTTCGACCTGGAAATGGCAAAAAAGGCGCGAAAACATTGATTTGTCTCTCCTGCCGCGCACACACTTCGGAGAGCTTGCAAAGGCCTAATAACCACAAGCAGCCCCTACTCCACTATGGGAGACACTGTTTTCATCAAGTTTGAAGCCTCAGTGTTGGCGCGGCAGCCTTTTCTTTCTCTTTCGGGATTGTGTTTTTCTCCACCTGAAAATGCCAAAGAAGGCATAAAAACATGGATTTGTCTCTCCTGCTGCGCACACACTTCGGAGAGCTTGCAAATGCCTAATAACCACAAGCAGCCCCTACTCCAATATGGGAGACACTGTTTTCATCAAGTTTGAAGCCTCAGTGTTGGCGCGGCAGC
>NW_028152276.1:7500-9607 GCF_951799395.1 Argentina silus | reverse complement strand
TCTCACACACACACACACACACACACACATGATCTCACACACACACACACACATGATCTCACACACACACACACACACACACACACATGATCTCACACACACACACACACACACACACACATTATCTCACACACAGGCCAAGGGACAGACACATTCATAGGCTCTAGGCGATGGCAGCAATGTCTCCCACTAGGCTTAGACACACACACACACATACACACACACACACACACACACACACACACACACACACACACACACTCATATGCACACACACACACACTCATATGCATACACACACACTCTCACACACGCACACACACACACACACACACACACACACACACACACACACACACACACACTCACACTCACACTCACACTCTCTCTCTCTCTCACACACACACACACAGAAGGATAATGAGTTGTAACCTGGTATTATCAGAGTGCATAGCAACATAATGACTGTTTGGTTTGGATCGGTGGGTATGGGGTTCATGGGGACCCAGGGAGAGAGAGGGGGGGGGGCAGAGAGAGAGAGGGGGGGGCAGAGAGGGAAGGAGAGAGAGAGGGGGGGGCAGAGAGAGAGGGGGGGGGGGCAGAGAGAGAGGGGGGGGTCAGAGAGGGAAGGAGAGAGAGAGGGAGAGGGGGGACAGAGAGGGAGGGGGGGCAGAGAGAGAGAAGGAGAGAGAGACAGAGAGAGGGGGGGCAGAGAGAGAGAGAGAGAGAGAGAGAGGGAAAGAGAGAGAGAGAGGGGGAGGGAAAGAGAGAGAGAGTATCTGAGCTAGTACCACAGTGAGCTGATGTTGCAGGAATCCATAATACACTTAATACCCGGCCGTGTGATGTCCTTCATCCATCCAAGATCAGCTGACTCATCCCCCATCTCCTCCCTCCCTCCCTCCCTCCCTCCCTCCCTCTCTGCCTCCCGCCTGCCTCCCTACCTCTCTCCCTGCCTCCCCCGCCATCTCTGGATTTGAGGGGAGACAGGGAGAAGAGAGGGACTCTTAGAAAGCCACAGTCTTCCTCAGGGGACAGCTACAGATGTTCCACACTTGGACCCACATATGCTGCATACCAAGGGTTCCCTCGAGAGTGTGTGTGTGTGTGTGTGTGTGTGTGTGTGTGTGTGTGTGTGTGTGTGTGTGTGTGTGTGTGTGTGTGTGTGTGTGTGTGTGTGTGTGTGTGTGTGTGTGTACGGTTCATGCCAGAGGAACACAGTGTTAGCTGTCTGGTTAGCATGTTTTAGCCAATGGCATCATAAATAAACAGTGATGACTGGAAGTGTGGTTCTGGAGGGGGGCAGGCGGCCATTAAGAGCAGCTGGAGGTTCACTGTGGTTCAATACTCACTGTCATCTCACTGACAGACCCTCCTTTATAACCACCCCCCCTCTGGAAGTAATTATCTCTGTTGAAATGAGTTGATTTTACGATAATTTATGTCATTTTATCTTGGTTGGCTCTGAGTTGGAATTGTTTATTAAACCAAATGATCATCTTGGTTATGGTATATCATATAAATGATCATCTTGGTTATGGTATATCATATAAATGATCATCTTGGTTATGGTATATCATATAAATGATCATCTTGGTTATGGTATATCATATCATATCAGGGATTTGGCGAATGTAACTTGTCCTGGCAGAGTCAATGAGAACACCAGGGGAGGCTGGTGGAGGTAGAACACCAGGGGAGGCTGGGGGAGGTAGAACACCAGGGGAGGCTGGTGGAGGTAGAACACCAGGGGAGGCTGGGGGAGGTAGAACACCAGGGGAGGCTGGTGGAGGTAGAACACCAGGGGAGGCTGGGGGAGGTAGAACACCAGGGGAGGCTGGTGGAGGTAGAACACCAGGGGAGGCTGGGAGAGGTAGAACACCAGGGGAGGCTGGGGGAGGTAGAACACCAGGGGAGGCTGATGGAGGTAGAACACCAGGGGAGGCTGGTGGAGGTAGAACATTATTTTCTACATTGTAGATTAATATTGAAGACATCAAAACTATGAAGGAACACATATGGAATTATGTAGTAAACAAAAAAGTGTTAAACAAACCAGAATATGGTTTATATTTTAGATTCTTCAAAGTAGCACCTTTTGCTTGAT
>NW_028152276.1:0-2500 GCF_951799395.1 Argentina silus | reverse complement strand
ACGATTGGTTGCTGAGATGTAGAGTCGACTAGCGAACGGCCTGGGTTAGGGTCATGGTCATGGTCAGGGTTAGGGTCAGGGTTAGGGTTAGGGTTAGGGTTAGGGTTAGGGTCAGGGTCAGGGTCAGGGTTAGGGTCATGGTCATGGTCAGGGTCAGGGTTAGGGTTAGGGTTAGGGTTAGGGTCAGGGTCAGGGTCAGGGTTAGGGTCATGGTCAGGGTTAGGGTCAGGGTTAGGGTTAGGGTCAGGGTCAGGGTCAGGGTTAGGGTCATGGTCAGGGTTAGGGTTAGGGTCAGGGTCAGGGTCAGGGTTAGGGTTAGGGTCATGGTCATGGTCAGGGTTAGGGTTAGGGTTAGGGTCAGGGTCAGGGTTAGGGTCAGGGTTAGGGTTAGGGTCAGGGTCAGGGTTAGGGTCAGAGTCAGGCTTAGGGTTAGGCCTGGGTCAGGGTTAGGGTTAGGGTCAGAGTCAGGGTTAGGGTTAGGGCTAGGGTTAGGGTTAGGGTTAGGGTTAGGGTTAGGCCTGGGTCAGCGATACACCCTGATCAGGAGGGGAGAAGGGCTGAACAGGAGGGAGAGGGCTGACCGGATGTGTGCTGGTTCTCAGAGCAGCTGTCAGCCGTGTGAGGACCACAGCAAAGCAGCAGAGTAGAGGCCCCTTTCAGGACTACCTGTTAGGAGGAAAACATGTCACAGTGAAATTAGAGGAGGGGAGGGGGGGAGGGGGGAGGGGGGGGAGGGGGGAGGGAGGGGAAGTAGGGAGGGGAGGGGAGGGAGGAGGGGGAGGGAGGGGCGGGAGGGAGGTTAGGAGGAAAACATGTCACAGTGAAATTAGAGGAGGGGAGGGGGAGTCGGGAGGGGAGGGGAGGGAGGGGCGGGAGGGAGGGGCGGGAGGGAGGTTAGGAGGAAAACATGTCACAGTGAAATTAGAGGAGGGGAGGGGGGGAAGGGGGGAGGGAGGGGGAGTAGGGAGGGGAGGGGAGGGGGGAGGAGGGGGAGGGAGGTTAGGAGGAAAACATGTCACAGTGAAATTACAACGAAAACAACGGTTCAGTGTGGACGGAGCTATTTGTGAAACTGTTGTGTTTGTGTTGTTGATGTGTCCAGAGGCGGGAGGGAGGGAGTGGAAGGACCTGGTCAACAGAGAGAAATACATCCATCAACAGAATATAGCAGATTTCAAAGCATTGGCTTCACCTCAATTACAGGACCATATTCCTCCTCTGAATGGAAAAATAATAACAAAGTCACTTACTCAAAACATTTCTGTAATTGGTCCTAAGTGAAGAGCATTCATTTAGATTACATCCCATTCAATCATCTTTGACTAATTGTTTATTATAATTTGCTTGATTTAAATAAGCATTTGAAATGAAAACAGTCTCAATCTCTGCTGCCAAAATGGAATATCGAAGCCATGTCCCAAAAATACAAGTCAAAACAAAAGTCTGCTTCTCCTGCCAAGGGTTAGGGTTAGGCCTGTGAAGACACTCAGACCGGACCTCCCTCCACACATGTGCTTCTAATAAGAACAGACAGATATTGTTCTTCCTGTCAAGAAAAGCAAACAAACAGATAATACTTTAATTGAGTCTCCCATTTCTGTAGTTCATTCCTGATTAAAACAGCAGCCTGTCAGAGGGTTTAGGTTCCACTGGGGAGGGGTCCAGTCTTGGTTGTCGTCCAGCAGATGAGAGGAATAGCACTGGACACCCTCAGGAGGACCGCAATCAGTGTGACACTCGTTAAACGCTCCGGTTCAGGGGGGACAGCAATCAGTGTGATGCGTTAAACGCTCAGGTGGGGACATTAATCAGTGTGACACTCGTTAAATGCTCAGGTTCAGGGGGGACAGTAATCAGTGTGACACTCGTTACTCCAGTGGCGAGCGGTCACATTCCTCTCCGTGTGGTTCAGTCAGCTGAAGAGGCGGGCTGGTGAACTTTGACCTTCGCTGGAGGGCACTGAGGTGGGAGAGCCCTGTCCAGAAACGGCAAAACATCAAACTTCAAATCAAACTTTATTTAAAGTGCATTTCACACACGCAACCATCTGCCAGCCCTTCACCCTGGACAGTAACCCAGGGGAGGCTGGCGGAGGTAGAAATCGGAGGACGGGCTCATTGTAATGCATAGAATGGTGTTTGATACCGTTCCTCGTTCCGTTTCGTTCCATTACAATGAGCCTGTCCTCCGATTTCTACCTCCGCCAGCCTCCCCTGAGTCTACCCCTGATGTAGATCTGAGAGGACTAGAGAGGTCCATCTGCTGATGAAACTGTCCACCATTTTGAGAGAAAGCGTAACCACACACACATAAGAGAGAGACACATCTAGCTGTTTACTTCCTGTGTTCTTCTTCGAGGCACACATATGGTTGGGTGGTTATTGTTGTTATTGTTTGATATATTACTCTTCTACATATATTTAACATGTTATTGTTGTTTGAGTTGCGTTGTCTAACACTCTCCATAAAGGTGGAGAAACTCACCCTTCTCCTCTCAACA
>NW_028152277.1:59235-63137 GCF_951799395.1 Argentina silus | reverse complement strand
AACACACACACACACACACACACACGCAGGTGTGTCGGTGATGAATGCTCACAGGGCTGCTGGGCTTTCTTTTACAGGCCCTACAAACACCCGCTTAATGACGCTGCAAAAAAGATTCACGGCTGGCCAATCGAGGCCATCCATCAAAGCGCTGCGCGCTGTCGCCGGGCGGAACAGCCTCTCATCGGTCATGTGATGTAAGGTCACACCCATCCTTTACCACTCCCCACCTCTGAGCCTGCTGTTGTGTCTGGCTGTAGGGGCTCCCACCCATAGGCCACGTAGAGAGAGGCCAACAGATACTCACAGAGTGACATTACACAGCTCTCTACTGGGGTACGGAGGAGCGGTTTACAATGGAGGTTCCGATCGTCTTTTACTATGGTGCAGGTGATTGATGGCGACGGCTGCTAACGATGTTGATAATGACACCCTGAAGTCATGGAAAAGTTTATTGAAACTTAAAAATAACAACAACGCTGAACGTGTAAAGTGGGTGACTGTAAGCTGTTTGTGATGAAGGTCAACGGGGAAACTTGACTTCCGTACCCCAATAGAGGGGTGTGGTTTCAGATTTCTGGGATTTGAACGCTTCTGGCGTGAATACCTTATAGAGCAGCCCAAGGACTCTCCCATCTGTGTTCAACGGGGTGGGGGGGGGGGGGGTGAGATGCAGGTGATTGTCAGATCCACCCCCCCCATAAGGTTAGGTAATGGAACGATCCCCTTCATCTCATGACATTGACCGCTGGCATTAGACAAGGGAGGGCGGGGAGGGGGCTGTCTCTCTTGTCTCTGAGAATGACTGAAGGGGGTGAGGGAGGGAGGGAGGGAGAGAGAGAGAGAGAGAGACCCTCACTCCTCCCTGCTGTCTCTAATTGTGCTCTTGCTGTTCCGTCACACCTGAAGGTCAGATCCATCCCTCACTCTGTCACCATCCATGACATCATGACAGGTGACACACCTGCTAAGTGACACTCTATCAGATGTCACTACACACCCCTAACCTATCCCCCCCCCCCCACCCCCCCACACACACACACACACACGATTACTGCTTTTGTATAATCTGTAAAGGACTTCTTTTCAAAAATTATCTTCCAACCCTGCACACACACACACACACACACACACACACACACACACACACACGCGTGCGCACAGAATACACATGTATGAATAAGAACAAAAACAACAAGAAACGTCCTTTCTTTCTTTATCAAAAAATATATAATATCTCACCCACCGCGAATGGACAACGGGGTCAATAGAGAACAGTAACAAAAAATAAACAGCGTAAACAAATCACTTTCAGGCACACACGCACGCACGCACACACACGCACACACACGCACACACACACACACACGCACACACACACACGCACGCACGCACGCATGCGCACACACGCACACACACACACGCACGCGCACACACACACACACACACACACACGCACGCACGCACACGCACGCACACACACGCACACATCTCCCCTCTTGCTCTCTGCACAGCGCCCCCTGTGGTCAGGCCCCCCCAGCGCAATTAGTGTGCGGTATCTGTCGATCCGTGACACGAAAGTCAGCCTGTCTACTCTCCTCTGTACCACTCGGTATTGACATATTTATTCAATAGAAAATGCTATCACCATATCAACCCAGACCTTCTCAAGGGTAAACACTGCTGCCTTTTGTCACAGGAGCTTTTCAAGTGGAGGAGGACATGAATACGGGATGATTTGTTTGTCTTCTTTTCCTCCCGAGGTCCTTGAGTCAGAGGACAGGCCATTGTGGCGTGAGTGAAAGCTGAGGTAGAGGTGGTTAGCGTTAAAAGGGTCGTCACAGGACGTTCACGTGTTCATCTAGACGGCGAGGGCAGCTTTCTCTTGTCCACCGGAACACCTTTTATCGTCATTATCCTGATCATAATCAGCATAATTGGTAAGGTCCTGATGGACGGGCAACATTTTTGACAGGTTGGCATTTAAGAAAGAAACAAAGAAACAAAGAGAGAGAGAGAGAGAGAGGGAAAGAGAGAGAGAGAGAGCGATTCACACTCTTCCTCCGGTGCTAATTATTTACCGGACCCACATTTTGGCAGCAAGCCAAATAAAGAAATTACAGTGCACCAGCCAGTGATAATTGACAAAACCATCCATTGACATTTAGAAATTAATTTTTCATACTTTTAAACTTTGTCGGCTGTCAAACAGCAGAGAAATGTCAACTAGCGGTAGTAGCTAGGTAGCTCAAGCAGCTAACAGTAGCGTTCGCGGTATAGCCAGTATGGCCTGTTGCCGAGGACATTTTGTTTGCTGAGCGCGCGGGTCAATTGTAGCATGTTCCAAAACAAATATGGAACGATGAAATGTGTCCTAATTAAGGTCATGACCTTTTTCATGTTGAATGTATGTGTTCATAAAGAGAAGCCAATGCCAGTGTTATCAACCAACAGCCTCGGTGGGAAATCTGTCCCTGACCGGCCTCCTCCATATTACATCAGATAACAGCGGTGTTATTGGAGAGAAACCACAACAGAACCACAGCGTTTTCACTGCGTTTCTATGAGCTGGAGGGCAGCTGCAGCCTGCTGTGAAGCTTAACGATAACCACCTACTTTACAGTATCTGGCTGATCAACAATATCATAGAGATTGGTTCAGTTTCTCATCTGCCGAGTGTGTGTGTGTGTGTGTGTGTGTGTGTATGTGTGTGTGTGTGTGTGTGTATGAACCTTGCTTCACCAGCTGGATATCAACTCTCATCACATCACTGAAGTATGATGGAGAGAGAGAGAGAGAGAGAAAAAGAATATTAGTTCTGACAGGCAGTGAGATGGATACCTGCAGTATAGCTCATACTCCCATCTGACAGGCACTGGGAGAGACACCTATAGCACAGTGTACTCCCATGCTCTGTTACCTCACAGCAGACTAACAGCACATGTTGGTTCTGCCTGACCCGTTTGTCAAGACCCATGTCTGAATGTGGGTCACAAAACTTTCTTCTCCCCTCCCCTCCTCTCCTTTCCTCTCCCCCCCCCCCCCCCTCTCCTCCTGCCCTCTAAAACGTCCACAGGGAGCTAAGAGCTCTGAGCAGCAGGTTAGCGTGGACCGCGCGGTCCTCAGCGGTGCCGACCGTTCTTACCTGCTGCTTCCCCCTCTGCCTCTCTTCATGATGCACATCCCGGCCAAATGGACTCCTGTGATGCATTGTTCTGGCCAGCAGAATGCTGTCATTGTGGAAAGGGCACAATGGCCTTTACCAAGCCACGCTGAGCGGGGAGACGCAGGTTCCCGTCAAATGCATTGTGACGCAGGAGAGAGGTCACAAACCACCGCTACCCCCCCAACACCGCACTCCCACTCCACCCTCCCTCTTTCTTTCTTTCTTGCTCTTCATCTTCTCCCCTGCTCTTTCCCTCCTCTGTGCTCTCTTTCTCTATCCCTGTCTCTCCCTCTTTCTCTCCGCTCTCTCACTTTCCCCTCTCTCTCCTCCATCCTCCATCTTTCTCTCCACTATCTCTCTCTCTCTCTCTCTCTCTCCCTCCCTCCACCTCTCTCTCTCTCTCTCTCTCTCATTTCTTCGCTCACTTAGGCAGGCCTGTTCTGAGCACCTGGGCCGAGCAGATGTTTAATAAATGCCACGTCTTTGCCAAAGGATGGAAAATTAATTACCTTTTGAAGTGGCATAGTAGTAGTTCTCGGGGGGAAAAAAGAGGAAAAAGAACAAAAAAAAAAGAAAAAACGTTTTGAACACTGGGAGAGGATTATTTCTTTTCTTTTCTTTTTTTCATTCTCTCTTCAATTCTCAGAAGGGCCGTAGCTGATGTGTGAGGCAGTGTTGTGATTGGGCGGGAGACAGATGTTCTGAGGCGTGCTTGAGGGAGGACGTGTTACACGCT
>NW_028152277.1:44235-54235 GCF_951799395.1 Argentina silus | reverse complement strand
TTTGATTCCGGCCATCGACATATCCTGCGTGTCATCCCTCCTCTCTCTCTCTCACCCATCCTTCCTGTCAATCTCTACTGTCTCTGTCCCAATAAAGCAGAAATGCCCTAAAAATATGTTTTAAAAAAAACAATGTTTATCTATCAGGACAACAAATCCATTCTTAGATCATCTCGACAGAGGGAGAAGATACTATATAAGATTGCATTTTACATTACATTTATGTCATTTAGCCACCTTTTAGACACCTTTATCCAAAGCGACTTACAACAAATACATTTGTTTAAGTAAGTGAATCATCTATCCAACAGTCATCATAAGACAAAATAATCAATGCTCAGACCAGAGGCCATTTGCAGTCGTAATGCCAGTAGGCTATTATTTTATATCTATATTCTTTTTTTTAATATATATTTTATTAGCAAGAGAGAACTTGTACAGGGGGGTAACAGGGGAGAAGAGGTCTGGCCTGGTAGGGAGACTACTGGCCTGGTAGGGAGACTACTGGCCTGGTAGGGAGACTACTAGCCTGGTAGGGAGACTACTGGCCTGGTAGGGAGACTACTGGCCTGGTAACAAGACTACTGGCCTGGTAGGGAGACTACTAGCCTGGTAGGGAGACTACTGGCCTGGTAGGGAGACTACTGGCCTGGTAGGGAGACTACTGGCCTGGTAGCGAGACTACTGGCCTGGTAGCGAGACTACTGGCCTGGTAGCGACTACTGGCCTGGTAGGGAGACTACTGGCCTGGTAGGGAGACTACTGGCCTGGTAGCGACTACTGGCCTGGTAGGGAGACTACTGGCCTGGTAGGGAGACTACTGGCCTGGTAACGAGACTACTGGCCTGGTAACGAGACTACTGGCCTGGTAGGGAGACTACTGGCCTGGTAGGGAGACTACTGGCCTGGTAGGGAGACTACTGGCCTGGTAACGAGACTACTGGCCTGGTAACGAGACTACTGGCCTGGTAGCGACTACTGGCCTGGTAGGGAGACTACTGGCCTGGTAGGGAGACTACTGGCCTGGTAGGGAGACTACTGGCCTGGTAGGGAGACTACTGGCCTGGTAGGGAGACTACTGGCCTGTCTCCTGTGTCCGAATCAGTGGTGTACTTAGTATTCGTCATGTCACCCTGACTCTGTGAAAGGGTTCCATTCTCATCAGCGCTGCTAGTCAAACATCATGGCAAACACAGCAGGGCTAATCTTCCATGTTTAAAACCCCGCAATTACACCAGACACACAGTCCAATTATGGATGTGTGTGAAGGTAGGACATATAGTTATACAGACCCCTGCCTAGGAATAATCTGCTCCATGGGTGATCGGAAAGCCCTACACACAGAGACACAGATGCGCAAATGCTCGCACACAGGCACGTACGCGCACGCTCACACACACACAAATATACTGTACACACACATATACACACACACACACACACACACACACCGGCTTCAGACAGCATCAGGGCCTGTTGTGTCACTAAGTCCCCTCTCCTCAGGGTCTTCGTACAGCAAACACAATGCAGATGGGAAAAAATGAGAGCAATTACATCTGCCAAGGACAAACCGCTAATGTAATGAGCCCCTGTGTCGCAATAAATGTCTTCCCCTCTGTAATACAGGCCTGACACAATGCAAACACACAATCAATAGTCCTTCCTCCCCTGGTGCCTCCTGATAGGGCATAATCATAATAATCATAATAATAATAATTGTAATGGCCCAGTAATGTTAATGATGTCCATAGCGATTACAATAAATTACACATTGTACGACATGATGGCGTAACGGTCATTGTCCATTTAACAGAATTAATCACGGTGACAGCAAGAGCCAACGGTACCGCGGCTGAGGGTTGAAGCAGGAGAAAGACAAATATATGTGGAAATGAACATCTCCCATCTCCGTCAGGGAGGTAAAGGTCAGGGTGTCCAATGAGGAGCCGAGGGTCTCGGAGAAAAACGCTAATGTCGCCAAGCTGAGCCGACTGGAGAGAAGTAATACCCATTTAATCAACTGTGGAAAAACGCTAATCTCGGATCCCGGAATCTTGCCGCTCGATTTCGATTGCGGGGGCACGGGCAGTAAAAAGCGCTGTCGAATGTTGTAAGGAAAAGGTTTTTGCTGCAAGCTAAAGTGATGACCCTCCTCATCCGCCCATGCTATTGTTTACAAGCTGATGCGCATGCCTTTCACACAATTAAAACACAAAGTTAGCTGAAGACATTTTTCGATGACAGCATTTTGCAAGGTGAGCAGTGTGCATTCAAGTATGGACAGTGTTTAAAACTAATGTGGAGAAATTAGCCTCCATATGAAACACTCCTCCCTAGTCATTAAAACCTGCGTGTCGCTGCCGTAATTCACACGATGCACCGCCTCCCATCTGCACTTTTCGATGGGTGTGCCGTCGGGCTCTCCATTTAACTGGGGAGTCTGACTTAGTGAGACTAGCGAAACGCTACCTCGCCAGTGGTACAGGGTGGGGATGCTATGCGGTTTGTGTGTAGACCAGAGGCAGTGTTGTGAAAGTTTAGCTCTGAGGCATTATATTTGAGTTAAGCCCGGATTCATTCCCTTCTGCACAGGGAGGTATGGGCCTACTTCATCAGATAAGGGCATGGGATTACTGTGCATCTGTGTGTGACTGTGAAAGATAGGGTGTGTAGAAATATATATATATATTTTTTGCTTGTGCTTGGCGACAGAGAAAGACAGTGTTAGAGGAGCAAATGCATTGTGTTTGTCATCTAGTGTGTGTGTGTGCGCCTGTGTGTGTGCGCCTGTGTGTGTGATGGAATGTCGTCAGCCCCCCAGTCAGCCAGATCACTCAGCAGAACTATAGTAGGACCTCTCCACCTGCACTGTGTTCTCTCCCCTCATCCCTCCTGAGGGGCGGGAAGGGAAGAGCACGGACGTACCGTCTCATTACCCAGCATGCACTTCTCCCCCCCCCCCCCCCTCCCCCCCCCAAACTCCCAACACAATGCAGCTCCTCCACAGGGTTTCAGGCAAGACTACCTATTCTTCCTAGCCACTCTCCACCCCTCCACCCCTCCCTCCCATCCCTCTGTTATCTCCAGATGCCCGGGCTGTGGCGGTCCCCTCATCTGAGAGTCTATTTTAAGAGTGTGTGTGGCTCCTGGTACCGTGGATCAGGCTCTCCCAGGGTGAGGCCCTCCAGACGATAGGGGGGAATGTGATCTGTCTCTGGGAGGAGAGCTCTGTATTATATATCACACAGCAACAAACAGCACCTTGTGGATCCTGACGGAGGAGGACTCTCTCACTCTGGTCTCTACCACACACACACACACACACACAGACAGGCACACACACACGCACACACGAACGCACACACGAACACACACACAGACAGACAGACAGAGAGACACAGACAGACAGGCAGACACAAATACACTCACACACACAGATAGACAGACAGACAGACAGACAGGCAGACACATAGACAGACAGACAGACAGACAGACGGACATAGAGAGAGACAGACAGACAGACAGACAGACAGACGGACATAGAGAGACAGACAGACAGACAGGCAGTAAACCTGTCTGTGGCTCCACTCCTTCTATGTTTATCCCTGGCAACAATGTTTCTCTTTCAGACCATTGTTTCTCCGTTTATACAAGCCTCTTTTCTAAACCATAAGTGCTATGACTCAGTGTTTCTTCTCCTTTTAGATACTGGGAGGGAGGGAAGGAGGGAGGGAGGGAGGGAGGGAGAAGAGAGAGGAAGGGAGGGAGAGGAAAGTAATATATTTCATGTTTCTATTTTTTCAAGGTCTCTTCAAGGTTTCCCATTCTCGGCTCATCAAGGTCTAATGGGATGTAATGGAGTCTTGGAAAGGTAAGACACAAGTTCTGTAAATGTTTAGAAAGTTGGGCTTGCCAATCCAAAGATGTACCTTTTACTGAACCCTAATGCTGACCACTAGAGGGCAGATCATGGATGAACTCACACACATCTCTCTCTCTTTCTGTCTGTCTCTCTTTCTCTCCAGCCCCGTCTCTCTCCCTGTTGCATACTCTCTCTCCTCCTCCCACTCTTCCTCCCCTCTCCTCCTCCTCTCTCTCTTCCTCTCCTCTCCTCCTCCTCCTCCTCCTCCTCCTCTGTCTCTCTCCCATAAGGTCTGTTGTCGGTGGTTGTGGTGCAGAAACCGCCGTGCCCTCTGGAATCTCTCGGCCGTGCCAGGGGTGCCCCCATCACACGCTGCAGCACAAACAAGGCCGAGCTGAGAAGTGCTTTCTGGGAAAAAACATTCCTCCGCACACACACACACACACGCACGCATACACACGCACGCATACACGTACACACACAGACACACACACACACACACACGCACACAAACTGCATCCTAATTGACTATGCTGCGTTACATAACAGACTGGGGGCTGTGGAGGCTGTCCACCGTGGATGGAACTGGCTGGGGTGGCGTCTGAGACAGAGTCAGAGAGGTCCGTTAGGAGAGGTCCCTCCACAGTGGAGACGCCCGCAGTGCCTTCTGAAGGACGGGCCTGATGAGACCTCCCAAACTGAGCCTAGTGGGAGAGATCTGTTATTCCCCTCAGCCTTCAGTAGAGACGCCAGCAATTAGGATATGGTCACACACACACACACACACACACACACAGACACACACACACACACAGACACACACACAGACACACACACACACACAGACACACACACAGACACACACACACACACATACACACACACACATACACACACACACACACACAGACACAGACACACACACACAGACACAGACACACACAGACACAGACACACACAGGCATGCACGCACGCACACACAGGGTTTGTCCTCCTCACCAAGCCTCATATGAGAAGGGAACATTCAAATAAACTTGTCTAACTACAATGAATTAACGAGTCTATGAATCTCTGCCTGACAATTCATTATTGCACAATACAAATAGCTGGAGATGAAGAACAATGATGTAAATTATAATGAGAGGGAAAAACATTGCAACTACGGATTGCAAAAACAGTTTGTTTCAGACCATCACTGGCCTATGTGTCCATCAATCTCTCCCTGAAAATTCATTATTACGCAATGCAAATAATTGGAAACCAAAAACAATGGTAGAAATTATAATGAGAGGGGGAAAAAAAGGACAGATTGCAAAAACCAGACCATCAGTCACTTTAATGTTTACATAGTGGCTGCTAACACAAAGGCCGGTTTTGGGATATTCGGGAGCTCTGCTGAGCTTAGAGTCAGTCTCACAGTCTGTTTCCCTCCTACAAAGCATCTCCCCAGCTGACATCCCCAAAACCTCCAAATCCTCCTCCGCTGGCCTTCTCAAAGCCCCAGAGCCTTGTAGCTGCCAGACAGAAACACAGAGCCCTGTTTTAATCCCTCACGCCTCGCATTCCTCTGCTGCTGAGGTACGCTCCCCAGACGCTACACCACTGTATTAGCATCAGGATCAACTTCGCCACGTTTTTTTAAAAACATTTTTTTTATCTCCAACATGCAGAGTGAGATTTGTGAACAAAACCCCCCCAAAAAAACAGGGGTGGTGAGGGGGGTATGTTTTTTTTTATGATTCACAAAATGAATATAAACAGCTTTGTAAACGGAAAGACAGACATTGAAACCATGTATGAACAAGGTTCTGTGGAGAATAACTGAAACACTGCCTTATCGGCAAACCGCCTCGGACACAATGCACCAGTGAAGCTTCTCAACAAGGAGGCTCCAGCTCCACTTTCCCGTGGCCAGTTGGAGAAATGATCTGTCTGTAAACACTGCAATTAGACTAGGCCTATTAGCATAATAAACAGGAAAAATACACCACAAAAGTATTGAATTTAAGGCGTTAGGATCTGTTTTCTGGGAGTTCATGTACAAAGACACACCAGAAGAAGGCATATACCATGTCTCAGAGGGAGGGATGAGGCAAGCAGAAGGGGGTAAATCCCCCACGGTCCCCGGCGGCAAATCGAACCCTGCCAATATGCACAGGACATATGAAGTCCCCAGCAAAACCCTGTCCCTGATAAAAACCCTAGGCCTGCATTATCACATTTCCATGTTCCTTCCCTCAGAGAGAAAGCAGGAGGACTCGGGTAGATAATGTTGTTTTGATAGACTGCCTAGGCTTAGGAATTCATTCAGAGGAGTCAGACCTGCTTACCAATCGGAGGCCATCTTTGTATGGAAACACAGCATGGGCTCTCTTCTATCACACTGTTCACTCATCCCTCTCCCAGACTGATTCATTCTGTCCATTCTTCCCCCAGAGCAATCTAGGCTCATACATACAGTGGGCTGGCTCCCAGTGTGGTATGGTTTTCATAGAGCGATGGCTGGCGTTCCTCAGCCCTGGGCGATGATTATGTTGGTAGTCAACCTGCTGGGGAGTTTGATCGATAGGAACAGACCACGCAAAGACACGACCAAACAATGAAATAGATTGTTGGATCAAAGAAGTGGATATCCAGCCGGATATCCATCTCTGGGATCCATAAATCATGGATTGCGCTAAAACCAGCGAGCTTAAAAGGCTCGGAGCTTGAGAAAGTGAGAAAAAAAAAAGATATAAAAAGCTTACCTTGACAGAATAGCATATTTTCATAATACTCTGAAAGCCATTTAAAAGCCCAGGCTTTCATCAGATGAAATAGACAGCTGAGAGGAAAGGGAGGATGTCAACTAGTGTTGTTTTATTTTTTCTCATAGACGTATAGTCCTACTCTTGTTCCATGGTAATATGCCTGGATAAATCATCCCTGTCTGCGGGGCTCCTAATGTGTATCCTTAATCCTTTCCCTCTGGCTGAGCTGGATTGTCAGCCTTCAAGGTCTTTAGAACTGAAACACATTGTACTATACCCCTCTCCTGATGAAGGGAAGATGAGGATTGCAACACAACTTCAGAGAGAGAGAGAGAGAGAGAGTGAGAGAATTTACCTACTCCCCCAACAATTGTTCACGTGAAGTCAACCTCAATATGACTCAATATCACTTGGCGGGAGACAGGAGAGAGGGAGAGAGAGGGAGAGAGCGAGAGAAAGAGAGAGTGAGATAGTTTACCTACTCCTTCAACAACTGCAAAAGTGAGGTCAACCTATGCTTCTCCATCCCACACGATCGGAATGTCTTGGCAAAGGAAAACACAGCACAGATGAACCCAAATGAAACAAGAACAACACACGAAAAACCGAAATCCAATGATATATTCATCTTCAATTTGCTCTCATGAATATGCAAGGCAGGAGGTTCTTTGTAGGAAGTCTCCAGGGTGTGAGCATCTCCACCTTGCTCAAACAGGGAAGAATGCCCTAGGGTTACACAGCCATGGAAACACACGGAGGCTGGAAGAACCGGCTAAATGGAAGCACACAGAATGCCTGAGGGGTGATTCGCTCAGTTCTTCTTCTCCAATAAAGGAATAAACGCTCTTTGCTTCAGGTCGAGATGCTCAGACAAATTGCTTTTTAGAGTAATCTGGCTGAATATGTTACCGCGTTTATCAAGTTATTCATATGGATTTTTCCTTATTATTTTTTTTTATATTTATTATTTCTTCCTCCTCCTGTCTCACTTTGACAACTTTGTATGTGTGTTGTGTTGTGTGTGTGTGCGTGTACGTGCATGCGTGTGCGTGTGTGTGTGTGCGTCCAGACACCGAGTTTAATCGCGATTATAAATTCCGAATCGCACGTTCACCGCGAACACGGACCGATTGGTGACGCCGTCACAGCAGTCATTAACGCGGTTCGTCACAGCGCTGGAGAAGAGCAGTCACACATTCAGTCCATTCAGATAATTAATTTAAAAAACCCACTAAATTGAAACAAAGCCCCAATCACAGATCGGAGGAGACAGATTCAGCACATTACCAACACAAAACCCCACTTTCAATTTCTCATATTTAATCATATTACATCATCTGCATGGGGTAAATACACTTCTCCAGGCTCGTATTTACATTCCATAAATCTACAGTCCCTCATCTTTTTTTTTCCTATTCCACAAAGCCCACATCAGAGAGGCTGTGATCTGAAATGGATTCATTTACATACAGTACATTGGATGCAGGGGGACACATTCTCACAGCAAATGGCCTTGGGGTATTAGGATGCCCCAGAGCACTTAAGGCCTTTATTGTAGTCACTTAACACCTGCCCTGCCACTGGAGGTGATGGACTTGAACTCACGGATAATGGCTTACACACTTACGCTATCATCTGTTTATGGTGGGCAAGAAAAAAAATGTTTGAGGGTCAATGGGGTTTGTGTGTGTGCGTGTGTGTGTGTGTGTGTATTTGTGTCTGTGTGTGTGTAAGAGAGAGAGAGTGAGAGAGAGAGAGAGAGAGAGAAAGAGAGAGAGATAGAGATAGAGACAGACTTCGAGTTTAGAGCCCCTTAGAGATCAGTTGAATGGGCGAGGTTGTTACTGGAAGATTGCTGCTGTAGCATTAGCATTAACATGCACGCTAACTATGCAAAATATTAGCCCACGCGTGTCTGCAGGGTGATTTCATATTGCCTTTCCAACGGCTGTGCAGGACAATTAGCACTCGCCTCCCATAACATAATCTCCTAAGACTATCTCCCTCTAGTAATGGATCCCTCCCCTTCAGCTTCAGAATGTGTGTGTGTGTGTGTGTGTGTGTGTGTGTGTCTGTCTGTCCGTGTGGGTTTGAGCGTGCGTTCTTGCATGCGCGCGAGTGTGTGTGTGTGGGTTTGTGTGCGTGCGTTCTTGCGTGCGTGCGTGTGTGCGTGTGTGTGTGTGTGTGTGTGTGCTCTGACATAGTAGAACTGCTCTACTGATTTCAGCATCTCACACACAACTCAGTGCTGTCAGACGGGTCGTAATGAGGGAGTGAAGGCAGGTTTAGCCAAGCGTGTATCCGTTGGTTACGGCAGCTGGGGCGGGGGAGACGTGGATGCCAGAGGAAAGAAACATGGTTGAACTGTCACCGTGACCCGTTGTTCAGTGTGGATGCACAAACATTTAGTGTACGCCCACACGAACACACGTGCGCTTGCACACACACAAACACACACGCACGCACGCACACACACACACACACACACACGCACAAACACACACACATGCACGCACGCACACACACACTCACGCACGCACGCATCGATCCCCGCTCCTGTGGCTCATTCATCAATATTACGTCTCCACACACACACACACACACACACACACACACACTCCCATTTACCAACGTTCCATTTATGCTACAGACTTACTTCCATCCATCAGGGGCAAGTAAGTGGGCTGGAAATGGCTGGGGAGGACATGGGGGGAGGGAGGGGGGGGCAGAGAACACAGTTTCCTGCCAAACAGTTCTGAATCAAGCAACTGGCCCCCCCATCTCCCTCCAACGCCCCACTGCTCTTCCTGATGGAGCCGACCTGATGTGCTGGGATCTCATAACTTCCTCCTCTCAGGTCACTCTCAAGCCACTAGACTATCCTCCCGCTACTGCTGATAAAAAAGTAATAACGCCTCTTAATGGCACATCAATTTCCGTCCTCTCTCTTGTCTCTCTCTCTCTCTCTCTCCTCTCTCTCTCTCTCTCCTCTCTCTCACAATCCACTGTGAGTTCCATCCCTGAAAATAGCCATTGTAGTTTCTGAAACAAAGGAGGTGAGTGAGTGAGTGAGTGAGTGAGTGAGTGAGTGAGTGAGTGAGTGAGTGGGTGTGTGGGTGTGTGTGTGTGTGGGTGTGTGCGTGCGTGCGTGCGTGCGTGTGTGTGTGTGCGTGTGTACGTGTGTGTGTGTGGGTGGCTGTGTGTGTGTGTGTGTGTGTGTGTGTGTGTGTGTGTGTACGTGTGTGTGTGTGGGTGGCTGTGTGTGTGTGCGTGCGTGCGTGTGTGCGTGTGTGTGCGTGCGTGTGTGTGTGCGTGCGGGCGTGTGCGTGTGTTGTGATCCCTAGTGCTTTCCTCCCACCACTCTCGCCTGCCGTTTAATTGAAAACTT
>NW_028152277.1:30883-33383 GCF_951799395.1 Argentina silus | reverse complement strand
CAGGTCTAGAGGACCCCAGATGAAGTAGTTGACATATGATGAATTCATATTTTGTTGGTGTGGGGGGGGGGGGATTAGGGTCCAAATCAATACCAAGCCCCTTCTCATCTGAACCACTCATGCAGATCTGAGACCAATGGATAGGTTGAGGCAACCTTTCAACCCAGCCAATCAGAGTGTACCATGTTAACCATAACATTTCAATCCAGCCAATCAGAGTGTACCATATTTATTATCTCCACGATCCATCCAATCATGTCAGTCCTACAGGAGTGCCTAAGATGTCCAGTAAGTGCTGCGGAGTGAGTGAATAAATGGGCCGATGGAGGGAGGCGGGAAAAGAGGAAGAGTGAGCATCGCAGTGAACACATCAACTTCTATGACAGCTTTTGCTTTTAAAACGATCGTTTTGCACACAGACAGACTATAATTGAGCACAATAAGTGTTTGACGTTCGTAGCAAGGTGGCAGTTTAGTGCTCCCTGACTCAGCGGGGGAGCTGGGAGATGGAGAGAATAAAAGAGGTTCGGAGGAGGAAAAGCAGGAGGCGGGCTGGTAAACGGATGGGGGCGCACTTCCCAGTGCACCGTTTGTTGGTTGCATTAAATATATACGAGTACTGTTTTTGGAGACTGTGTTCTCCCCCTTCTGTTTTCGAGTTAAGTCCGTGTTTGTATCCTGTTTTGCCAACTGTACTTTCAAGTAAAAGTCCTCCTTTACATGCACCGCACCTCCTTTACATGCACCGCACCTCCTTTACATGCACCGCGCCTCCTTTACATGCACCGCGCCTCCTTTACATGCTTACTTTAAGTGCCTACAGATATACTTTTTGATAGTTGCATTGACGTTTAATCATGCGCTGTTCAAACAAGCTTGGAGGAAGGGGTTGGTTGATCTCCTCAGATTCAAACAAGCTTCGGGGAAGGGGTTGGTTGATCTCCTCAGGTTCAAACAAGCTTCGAGGAAGGGGTTGGTTGATCTCCTCAGATTCAAACAAGCTTGGAGGAAGGGGTTGGTTGATTTCCTCAGATTCAAACAAGCTTGGAGGAAGGGGTTGGTTGATCTCCTCAGATGTCCCATCTCCTCCCCTGTGAGTTGGGGACTGGAGACCTACAGTAGGGGACTGGAGACCTACAGTAGGCCACAGGAGACCTACAGCAGGGGACTGGAGACCTACAGTAGGCCACAGGAGACCTACAGCAGGGGACTGGAGACCTACAGTAGGGGACTGGAGACCTACAGTAGGGGACTGGAGACCTACAGCAGGGGACTGGAGACCTACAGCAGGGGACTGGAGACCTACAGTAGGGGACTGGAGACCTACAGCAGGGGACTGGAGACCTACAGTAGGGGACTGGAGACCTACAGTAGGGGACTGGAGACCTACAGCAGGGGACTGGAGACCTACAGCAGGGGACTGGAGACCTACAGTAGGGGACAGGAGACCTACAGCAGGGGACTGGAGACCTACAGTAGGGGACAGGAGACCTACAGTAGGGGACTGGAGACCTACAGCAGGGGACTGGAGACCTACAGCAGGGGACTGGAGACCTACAGCAGGGGACTGGAGACCTACAGCAGGGGACTGGAGACCTACAGTAGGGGACTGGAGACCTACAGTAGGCCACAGGAAAGCCAAGCGAGCGCTGCAGCTCGTTGTGCTCTATATTCTAGGAAGTTAGTTGATCCTCCGGGTCTAATCTCATTTGGTGGAGGGACGGAGACAGGGACACACTCCCCGGCCTCTGAGACAACCACTATCAAAGATGTTTTCGGAAGCTCCTCTCCGATATGAAAAACAATGACGAATCGATACTAATTCAATGGGCTGGATAAAGATTGTGTTCTATTCTGAGAACTCAATGATTCATATCTCATTAAATACACAACAATACAGACATCATTGACGGAGGCTGGGCTTGGGTGAGACATCGATATGGGACTGGAGAAATGACCAGAGGTAGCCTTTACTAGATTTTAGGAATTGACTTGGCATTAAGCTTGAGGCACACTAATACAATCTGCTGTTGTAAATACAGATGGACTAGCTTAGTCCCACAGAGTCCCACAGAGAACGCTGTTCCTCTCAACTAGACAAGCATTTATCACAAACACTTAGTCGATCGTGACGGATCAGCTGTGTAGCTAGGCTTGTGAAGGGCAAGACCCAGAGGTTCATTTAACTCAGCAGCGGGCCAAGGTGGAAATATCAAAAGAACATCACTCATTCTCGGAGGCGCACGCACACACACACACACACACACACACACACACACACACACACACACACACACACACACACACACACACACACACACACACACACACACACACACACACACACACACACACACACACACACACACACATAATGAGACACGAGACATGATTAATGCTGTAATGCTCAAATGGAAATCAAAACGTTTCTGGTCTTCTGCCTCATCCATCCTGAACAAACCATTATATTTTACAACTCTGGAATTCAATTAACACACAT
>NW_028152277.1:0-7500 GCF_951799395.1 Argentina silus | reverse complement strand
AAACAGCACCGATTCTCTCTCAGCAGTTTGAGAAGATACGCCTCATATGGAATACTGGCTTTCTAGCTAGTGTTGAATGTGGTGTGTGTGTGTGTGTGTGTGTGTGTGTGTGTGTGTGTGTGTGTGTGTGTGTGTGTGTCAGCTCATCTCCTGGAAGGCTAATGCACACTCACCTGATCCTGCTGGAGGACCAGAACACTCCAGCAGGCAGTCAGGAAGGAGAGATGGGGCAGGATGCCTCAGACCGGCCATCTGAGATCTGCTTTCTGGAAGGCACACTAAAATCACTCCTCTGTCTCTACCCCCATTGTGAGTGTCATTGTCTGCCTGCCCCCCCCCCCCCAGCCCTCCCGTACTGGTCGAGGCTGAGACCCTGGAAACCAATTCACTTATCAGCTCTCTCCATCAGCAGCCGGGTGAATTGCAGGGGGAGCTGTGTGCCAAAATGCATCTGGGAGAACTGGTCGTACTCTCTCCCTCTCTCTCTGCCTCTCTCTCTCTCTCTGCCTCGCTCTCTCTCCCTCTCTCTCTCTCTCTCTGTCTCTCTCTTTCTCTGTCTCCCTCTCTCTCTGTCTCTGTCTCTCTCTGTCTCTCTCTCTCTCTGCCTCTCTCTGTCTCTCTCTCTCTCTCTCTCTCTCTCTCTGTCTCTCTCTCTCTCTCTCTCTCTCTTTCTCTCTGTCTCTCTCTCTCTTTCTGTCTTTCTTTCTCTCTCTCTCTCTCTTTCTCTGTCTCTCTCTCTCTTTCTGTCTTTCTCTCTCTCTCTCTCTCTTTCTCTCTGTCTCTCTCTCTCTTTCTGTCTTTCTTTCTCTCTCTCTCTCTCTATCTCTCTGTCTCTCTCTCTCTTTCTGTCTTTCTCTCTCTCTCTCTCTCTCTCTCTCTATCTCTCTGTCTCTCTCTCTTCCCCCCCACCTGGCCTTGATGGCAGCACAGCCCACAGAGGAATAGAATGAATAAATAAATAAATACATTTAAAAAAAAACAGAGCTGGCATTTATTTGCAATG
Organism: Argentina silus; assembly: GCF_951799395.1. NCBI lineage: Eukaryota > Metazoa > Chordata > Actinopteri > Argentiniformes > Argentinidae > Argentina > Argentina silus. Next base: position 6,497 of record NW_028152277.1, on the reverse strand, counting down.
TTTACCGGAAGAAGTGCTGATTACCACAATGAGGAGAAACATTTATTGGGAAACATTCTCCTGATTTATTTATGCGCATTAACCGATGGATGGAAGAGAGTCGGGTTCCCAGCATTCCGTTTCTTCTCTTTCTTTCTTCCTTCTCTTTTTTTGATTTTTTTGATTTCCTCTTTCATTCTTTCATTTCGCGAGCAGGCGAGAGAGAGAGAGAGAGAGAGAGAGAGAGAGAGAGACAGAGAGAGAGAGGCAAAGTACCCCGCTGATGGTCAAACGGTGCCAGGTTCAATAACGCAATCACAGCTGAGAAATGGCAACCTTTCATTTCGCCCCGCGACGACATATCACCATGCCACGAGGGCTCTTTTTTAAAATGTGAGATTTAATCAAGGCAATGTCAAAGAAAAGGAAAACTCCCCGCTAATCACAATGGAGAGGGGCTATTATTCTCTCTCTGTTTTCTTCCCCCTCTCCCTCCCTCCCTCCCTCTCACCCTCTCCTTTTTTGGAACTCAACCGCAGAAATCACTCGTGTATTTCCGTCTGGCTGTCTTCCGTTGGACGACGTCTGGCTGAGTCTGTGCGTCGGTGGGGACGGTGGGAGCCACCTTGGGGTCACCAATCATGTGGAGGACTTGTACATAACTCTGTCACTTCCTGACACCTTCCCCTTCAGATGGCAGAAGGATGGCTGGCATTCATCTCAGCCTGAGGCCGCCCAATCAATAGCCTGCCTGGCTGGCTGACTGACGCCCCATCCTTCATACACAGCAGTCTGTCAGTGGTGGAGGCTGCTGCTGCTGCTGCTGCTGCTGCTGCTCTCTGGTACATGTTTCCTACTGGATTACAGCATCTCCCCCTCCATAAGCTTTGGGTTAACTTTTGGAGCCCTGATATAGGGGGAGTACGTTTAAAAAATGGTGTACTTGTCTAAATAGTGAACCCAATCTGAAAAACCCCCCAAAAATGATTGAATTCAAGCTGAGAATCTCTACTTTGACCGCCATAGCAATTGTTTGATTTCAAATCCAAACTGTTGGAGTAGAGAGCGAAAAGAAGAAAACAATGCTTCCTCTTTCCAATACGTAAGGAGGGCTTTGTACACAGTATGACTGGTCTGAGTGATGATCACCCAACTGACTCATCTCACACTGTTCTGTAAGCTAACGCTTAACAGCCCATGTTTCTCCACCAAGACAGCACTGAGGATGCCTCGTGTGGAGCAGCACAGAGGGTGTCTAGTATTGAGTTATTATATTTCCACTGCGGGACACTGCAGTCTATTGATTGACAATGCCTTTACTCCGGATCACATTTTCAATAACCAACGTTGAACCCATGCTTCAAATATGTCCAACAGATATATTTCATGTTCTTATTCATGGTAATCCAATTATGGGTATGCTATGTCTAATTAGCTCACAAAAGAAGTTAAATCTCGGAGGAATTTCCATTTGATCACGCACGGTAATTCAGTGTGTTTCTGAGGCTGTGGCCTGAAGTGGAATGCGTTGCTTGATTTTTTTATTTCATTTTTTTTCCTGAAAGGCCACTAAAAGAGCAGCCGTTCCCCCACCCAGCGCCGTTAAGATCGTTAATAAACAGCAGAGAGAAAAAAAAAAACGATTATCCACTGTTTCAACTCTCGGTGAAAAGACATGTCATTTCGGTTAAGCTGCTTCGCCTTTTCTCCCCCACAGCCACCCCCCGGCACCCCCCGCCACCACCCGCCCCTTGACATCGCTATCTTAAGACGGGGGAAATAACGAATATCAATTAACGAGAATTCACAAAAAAAGGCTTGTTAATTAGTGGTGATGTGCTTCCAGAGAAGTAGCCTACGTGTCTCTCTCTGAAGGGGGACAATGAGGTCCTTTAATTTGGGCTGAACGGTCAGAGAAGTGCCCTGGGATAATTACTTCCACTTTCAATGGGGTCACTTTAAACAGTCCACACATTATTCCAGCTTAATCTATTAATGCTGCTTAATAATTAATATGTCTGAGGCTTTTTGGCCGCAGTCTTGGCTCGTAATCAATTACTCATTTTAATGAACAGGTTAACAGTGTCAGGTGAGAGGGTAAAAGTCCACTCAATTATGCATTTCGTGCTTGTTAAAGAGAAAAGTTTAAATTATGGTGTTCAAAGCATCCCAGGCTTAAAGTGTGGCCGTAATTGCTACAATAGCTGTTCCGGAACATTCCGATGGCAGATATGTCCATTAGGATTTCCTAAAACAGCCCATTACCATTCACAACAGGCCTAAATCTACCACCATTAAAAAGACATTGCTACTGTGCTTGTTCTAATCTACAACGGGGACGTACCATCGAAGGCTCCACAACTTGGATACCAGTAATCAGGGCCTAAATGTGAACTATAATCCATGTAGAATATTTGTTTGACAGACACAACCTCCAAATGTCAGCCATGTTGTCTGATCTGCAGCTGTCAGCTCAGAGAGGAGGGATTACTGTGTTAGCTATGTTGTTTTAGAAGATGGGAAACACCAAACAAACATTAATTAACAACACCCTGATCCTTCTCCACAAGGATTTACCTCCTTATTTGCTACACATCAACAGATGTCTGGTAAGTCCAAGGCAAAGGTTAATAAACAGCAGCGAACATGGAGGCACACTGTGTGTGTGTGTGTGTGTGTGTGTGTGTGTGTGTGTGTGTGTGTGTGTGTGCGCGCGCGTGCATGTGCGTGCATGCATGCATGCATGCGTGCATGCGGGGGTGTGTGCGGGTGTGTGTGTGTGTGTGTGTGTGTGTGTGTGTGTGTGCGCCTGTGTTTCTCAGGAGACGTGGCATTGTCTGTCATTTCTTAATTGTTGATAATGACGCCCCCAGAGACGACACTGAGAGGCGGAGAGGAAATGGCTGACTAATGTTGTCAGACACAATCACAATATGTTCCTAATGCTGCCGTCATGGCAACCGCTGTACACTCCACCAGGCACCACAACTAACACTGCTGCTGACATCACTTATTATCACTGTCATCATCATCATCATCATCATCATCATCGTCGTCGTCATCATTATCATGGTTCCCGGTCTTCCTCACCATCACTAGGACTGTTCTTAGCTGGCCCAGATGTCTCAGCATGTTCCTCCCCCTGTGTGTTACAGAGCTACACTTTCCCTGCCACCCAGGCAGCGGTCCACATGAATTATTCTGTCAGTATCTGGGTTGAGATGAGCAGTCCTCCCATACAGTACACTGCAGCTGTATAGAACACACACACACACACACACACACACACACACACACACACACACACAGAGAGAGAGCCCTCCCTCCCTCCCTCCCTCTATCCCTGCCTGCCACATCAAAAAATGCCCATGACCTTCAGTCCCTCCGGCGAGACATTTTTTACATCTCCCAGTCATTAAACCCCCGGGGCTTTAGAGGGCCGTGATAAAGCAAACAAATGGGTGGTAATCGCCGCGGTAATAAGGCCCGGGCCGGTCATTAGCCGCGCTATTCATATCTATAGGAAACGCCGCGGCGCGGCTCAGCCCCGCGCACGCAGGCCCTTCTCATGGTGCCACGGTGACTTATTGTCTCCTTCAGCACGGCGCTGACAGATCCTCCTTCCTGTTTGTGGCTTATCCTCAAAGCCTGCTTCCCCTCGCCTCGGCCTCAATTGGGAGGCTTTATTAAACCAGAGCCTGTACAGACGCACTAACTAGTGATGCTGCCCCCCCCCCCACACACACACACCCCCCCACCCCCCTTCATACCAGATCAGCCGTCGGCCTACAGCGTTCACATCCACTGCTGCAGCGGCCATTTTAAGAACAGCAGCAGAAAGGAGAGAGGGAGGCAGAGTAGAGGACCAGAGGGAGCGTTTGGGATGAGGAAGACTGTGGGATGAGGCGCATGGATGAGGTCTGGATGAAGGTACAGCAGAGAATAATGCTGAATGCTCTTTTATGGGGAGCCGCTAGATGTCTTCTTAGAAGGGGGGGTAGCATTGCTCGCTTACACTCCTGTGAAGAGTGTGTGTGTGTCGTGTGTGTGTGTGTGTGTGTGTGTGTGTGTGTGTGTGTGTGTGTGTTCGTGCGTGCGTGCGTGCGTGTGTGCGTGTGTGTGTGTGTGTGCTTGCGTGCCTGCGTGCGTATGTGTGTGTGTGTGTGTGTGTGAGGAAGTCACAGAGACCATATATTTTCTCTTCTGTTGAAAAGGTCCACTGGTATATTCTGAAGTGCCCATATTCTTTCATATCTTTTGCTGCTCAGCAACCTCGAAAGTCTAATTGAGCCGGTTGTCTGTGCTGTCATGACAGGGACTGGAACCAAGGCAAAAGCTAGAGATTGGTCATTTAGCTACAGTAGCAACTGACGCAACATGGAGGCTTTTAGGCCGACCGGCCGAGTTCCAAAACAAATCACAGCATTCGAGAAAGGGAACAAAAAAAAGAAAAAGTGACATGTTTGTCTTCAGAGATTGTATTTTTCATTTTTAGAAAGACTACTTCTAGACAGGAGCGTCTCTCAGAGAACACAGCGTGTGGAGCTGAGGTGATAACACAGCGGCCAGCACACACTGAGAAAACACTATCAACAAGTTGCATCATCTCCTGAGAGGCTGTGTATCCTCCCCATGTGACCTTTTCACGCCTCCTCTCTCTCTCTCCCTCTCTCTCTCTCTCTCTCTCTCTCTCTCTCCCTCTCTCTCTCTCTCTCTATTACACACTCTGTGTCTGAGAGAGGAGAGGGAGAGAGAGAGAGAGAGAGAGAGAAAGAGAGAGGGAGAGAGAGAGAGAGAGAGAGAGAGAGGGAGATGGAGGAAGAAAGACAGATGGTGAGAGAGAGATGGGCTGAGAGGGGGAGAAGAAAGAGAGAGAAAGTGAGAGAGTGAGGGAGGGATGGAGAGGGAGCGAGAGAGGGAGAAAAAGAGGGAGCGGAAGTGCAACAGGTTTAGTGTTACTATTCCTCACCATAATCAATATGCTCTAGTTCATCAGCGAAGAAAGCTGTCAAGGTAGGCAGGCACACACACACACACACACACACACAAACACACACACACACACACACACACACACACACACACACACACACACACACACACACACACACACACACACACAGGAGTCCAGTGCCAGCAGGGGCCTCCAAGGGCTGCACCTGCCAAAGCGTGTCTTTCAAAACAGAAGCGGATCAAACGAGAGAAGAAGAGAAGAAGACAGGAAAAAGAAAAGCCCCAAACATTGAACTGACTGAGTTAAGCAGCATCTCCTAGCCAGGTAGGCCTGCATTCACCCCACTGATAAACCCCGTGGAAGGGCTATTCAAAACACTGCTTTCCTCTTGTAGACAGCAATTGTTGCTCACTCCCCAAAAAAGAGGAAACCTTCCTCTAAGCTCTAGAATTTTTAGAATTTAGAACTCTAGAATTTCCAAGAATCGCCTCAAGCTACCAGTAACTAAGAGACAAGAGAGACGGGGAGAGAGGAAGAGATAGACTGTAAGTGTGTGTTTCTCTCATTGTGTGTGTGTGTGTGTGTGTGTGTGTGTGTGTGTGTGTGTGTGCGTGTGTGCGTCTGTGTGTGTGTGTCTGTGTGTGTGTGTGTGTGTGTGTGTGTGTGTGTGTGTGTGTGTGTGTGTGTGTGTGTGCAAGTTTATGTTATTCTGTAAGTATTGCTTCATTTCATTTGATAAATGAAACAGAAGAAATAAATAAATAATAAGCCACAAGCTTGCTTTAATTACTAACTCAATCCAAGCACTTGGCTAATTACTTTTAAAGTAATTATCCAAGTGTCTAGCCTAAAAACTCTGTGCAACAGCTGACGACAATTATCTCCACAAACAGAAGAAATGAGTCCTCTTACCTTTTGACACGACCATGTTGGACAGCACCGAGAGGAGAGGGAGAGAAAGACACAAGACATTAGAACCACATCCAACACAGTTGACGGGTTATCAAATGACAATACACTCTGATCAAATCAGTTTTCAAGTTTGTTTTCAACTAAAAAATAAGATAAACGAATCATCCTTCACCACACAAACAATATTTCCAATTGAAAACCAGTTGCATGTTTTTGAACTCGTGTGCAGTGTGGTGTACACAGCACCAGGCATAACTAACGCATTTCATTACAGAGAGAGAACGCGCTCCAGACCGTCCTCTGTTGTCATTTCATGTACGCATGATATGAAATATGTTGTGTTTCTCCCCTGGGTACGTGGTGATCTGTTTGGCTTGCTGCTCCGTTATTAAAATACATGTTTTCAATAAAAGCGACAACCAGGCAATCAGAGACACACAGATGTGTTTAGCATGTGATGTTGGACGAGCCAATCCCCATCGATCCAATCCAGCATCTGTCACTGTTTTACCCAGATACCCCCAACCCTCGAGTGTCACAACATATCCATCAGCAGAGAGACGGAGAGAGAGACAGAGAGAGAGAGAGAGATGGGGGGAAGGAGAGAGAGAGAGAGAGATGGGGGAAGGAGAGAGAGAGAGAGAGAGAGAGA
>NW_028152278.1:10000-38854 GCF_951799395.1 Argentina silus | reverse complement strand
GCTACGGAATTATGAGATCTCCCTCATTCAAGACAAGTGCCAATTGTTTTGAGTGTAACAGACAGCTGGATGGGTTGTTTCAAATCAAATCAAATCAGAGTTACAGTCGTAGACGGTGCAATGAAATGCTGAGGGCAAGCTAGCTCCTCAACAATGCAACAAAGTAATAATAATAATAAAAACAATAACATAGCATAACGTTTCAGGCCCGGCTGGGACTTCCTGAGGTGACCCTGGGTTTGCTGCCTGCTGCAGGGGGGTCCCAGCGCCTACCCAGACTCATAGGGGTACCTGCTGCCTTAGACCTCATCACAACAGGTAACGAAGAAGGATGCACAACAACAACAACAACACATCAAGTCTCATCATTCAATCACTCCTTGAACTGAATTTTCATTGAAAAAGATGGACTGTGCAGTTCAATACACAGATGATTGAAGTCTACAAAGCTGTGGTTTGTATTCATAGTGTGTCATGAGAAATATATTGTCAATAAGCACTTATGACTTGTGGCACAGTGTTTATAAAACACGAGAAAGTGGCTGCGGTATTAATCCAGTCTGCCGGCAGGTGTCAGCATTGCACAATCACCAATTCCATCATAGTGGGCTTGATACAGACACGATGAATGGCATTTACTGACAGCATTGTCCTACGAAGAGAGGAACCTACAAGAACAGGAGATGTCTCCATTCAGAACTAATGAGCAATTGTCTGGTGTGTGAAACGATCCTCACCCAGACAAACATTAAATCAACCATATCACATCCTCCCCCAGGTCGCCATGTGTTTGCTCCTGAGGCTCTGAGGCTGGGGATCGTAGATCAGGTGACTGATCAGAATGCCAGGGACCTGGCGGTGGAGTTCGCCCTGAGCGTGGCAGGTAGGAGATGGTAGCAGAGAGCTGTGTCACAACAGGAAGTGTTAGCCCAACAAGAGAGCACGAAAATCAAATAAATGTTTCATATCCGCTGTCAGATGTGTTCAGATGTCTTCAGTGCGTTTGATGTATTATTCAGAAGGGGTGAAAAGGGACAAACATTTGTATGAATGTAATATTAATCATGCCCCTCTCTCCTTGCATGCCATTAGGTTAGTAGCCTATAGCTGATGCTCACATCTGTTTACTCAGAATTCAACTTGTTAAAGCTTGGCATAATTACTCTTTGGCTAATTAGCCTATGTGTCCTGCAGGAGGGTAAATATTTACATGGGTGACGAGATTACATGGGTCCACTTTGTCACCGTTACACAAACACACTCAGACCACGTTCAATTGAATGAAAAGTCACCGTCAGCTGGCTTGCTGCCCTCAGTGGTCCTCTGTGGCTCAGTTGGTAGAGCATGAAGCTAACAACGCTTAGGTTGTGGGTTTGATTCCTGCTGGGACCATATATACTGAAATGTATGCACTCACTGCAATGTAAGTCGCTTTGGATAAAAGCGTCAGCTAAATGGCATATATTATTATATGTTATATTATTATTATATATATTGTATTAGAATGAACAGATCATCCTCCTATTAAACATTAGTGACATTGGTCTATTAAACATTAGTGACATACGTCTATTAAACATTAGTGACATTAATCTATTAAACATTAGTGACATTAGCCTATTAAACATTGGTGACATTTGCCTATTAAACATTAGTGACATTAATCTATTAAACATTAGTGACATTAGCCTCGTCTTTAATCTTTAACTGATTTGGTTGCCATTTTTCTTCCCCGCTGGTTGTCCCATCGGTGACGAAGCAAATGTGAACGCCCTCGACCTCACACTTCATACTCCCCTTCGCGTGTGTGAGTTTCCATGGTCACAGTGCAGCAGTGCCTTGTGGGAGCATTTGGCATCATCAGCACCATTGCCTTCCAGGCGTCTGCTTTGTGCCTTTGATTTTCTGGGCTGATTTTCTGGGCAGAAATAACTATATGGCATATATGACAGCACCTACACTGCACTGCAGGTGAAACATTCACAGATAGAAGCGTCGTGTACTGTATGGAGCTGACACAAACCCCTGTTCTATTTTCATTCTCAAGATACATTTCTGTGTGAAAGTCCTGTAATGATGCACCTTTCTGAACAAGCCCCTCGCATCGGGCGTTTCTCAGAGATGGGTTGAGGACCAAAGGGGAGACATTTTCCGACTCTTAAGTGCACATTCAGCACACCTAGCTTCTGTTATTTACCTCTTACTGCCCCTGTAACTACCGCTGCTCACGGTGTGAACAAGGTTTTCGCTGAGTGTTTCGCTTCCATGGAGCCCCTCTCCTCCCTCCTTGACAACATGGTCCACTGCCCTTTTCATCCACCTCCATTTATGAACCAGGCTACAAACACATTTCTTCTATTGATTTTAGAGTTTTTATTATTATTATTATTATTATTATTATTATTACATTTTAAGGGGGTACACTTATTCAATACGAGCTTCTGTACAATATAGCCTACTTTTCATATTCATTCATTTCATTTCGTATTCATATCATTTCATATTACTTGGCCAAATAAAAGAATTCTGATTCTGATCGTGCAGGCAGTGCTGCCAAAACTCAGCTCTGAGTGGGAGAGAAAGTCTGTGTTGAGGAGGAGTAATAATGCTTGTGGGGAAACAAACTAAACAATCCAAAACAATCCAACGTGGAAAGGCAGGCAGAGGAGACCTGAACCCTGCCCAATCCAATGTGGAAAGGCAGGCAGAGGAGACCTGAACCCTGCCCAATCCAACGTGGAAAGGCAGGCAGAGGAGACCTGAACCCTGCCCAATCCAGCGCTGCTTTAAAGTGGGAGACCCAGGGTTATACATCAGAGAGATAAAAGACCAGGAGTTTAGACCAGGAGGAGGAGGAGGAGGAGGAGGAGGGGGGGAGGTTTGGACCAGACCAACGCTTTAGCCAGCCCCATGCTGAGCCAGGCTGAGCCAGGCCAGGTTATTACCTCAGCAGCATCGGTCCTGATGCGAGTGCTGGGAGTGTGTGTAGGGACGGACTGGGACAGGGTCCTAACACAGCAGCTCTCTCACATAGAGAACGTTGCCATTTGAATTCAGATGCCACAGCGGTTGGCACCGTGGCAGTTTCCATACAGTGAAGACTGGTTTTATGGGAGAAGGTGGTGAAGTCACTCAACCATGACAAATGAAGGAGAGTCCAGCTTTTGACGTCAACGTTATTCAGGGCTAAAAATAACCTCAAGTGCAGTGTTTTACCCACAGGTATTTACTCACAGAATCTGGAATGGGTCTGACTTTGAGGCTTATTAAGTTAGCTGCCTTGTTTCTGATGGATTGTCGCATTTCTTTCCTGGACTCTTTGTGGATTATTTTGGCAGTTCACACACACACACACACGCAGAGTGAATAGTAGATTGGTTTCCGACTACGTTCGACACAACCTCTCTCTCTCTCTCTCTCTCTCTCTCTCACCCATGCACGCACGCCAGACACATACACTCTCTCTCTAACACACACACAAACACACATACACACACACACTCAGCGGCAGGACTCCTTCCTGTCTAAGAGATTAACTTTTTACCCCAGTAGTTGCAACATCTGCCTGCTACATCTGTCAGGGGAAGCATCCTTTACCACTTGCTGTGTACCACAAATCCAACGTCGCAGCTCAACCATTTACAGATTAACTGCAGAAATAATACCGCCCCAGAGTACATTGCAATCACAGTGGAGTTTTCGTACAGGAATCGGCTCATGTTTGACCAAGCAAACAAGTAGACCGACTATTTCATTAAAGTTGCAGTTCTCAGACAATACCTTATTTTGCTCTACCCATTGCATGGAGATTAATTGCCAGAAAATGTACTTTTCTGTCATTGGACCTGGCACCCATGGTCAAGACAGCCATCCAATGACAATGCTGGCTCTTTAAGGGATGCTACACTGACCCAGTTTCCTGGCCCGGGCCCAGAGATGAATGTAATTCAATAAAGCTGCTGTGGATCTCACTGCTGTCCCATGTAATCATGTCAGCAGAGACAGAAAGGGGAATTAAGAGGCTTTTAACAAGGTTTTAGGGGAGCGGTCATCCTCCACACTCATTGTTCTCTGGTTTTACATTGTTAGCGAGTCTGAAAATGTGTGCGGTGGAGTTTCTTCTTAGTCTTTACTTATTCAACTCCTCGCTTACACGCTCAGTGTAGACTAGCTGTCTGGGTGTAGACTAGCTGTCTGGGTGTAGACTAGCTGTCTGGGTGTAGGTTAGCTGTCTGGGTGTAGGCTAGCTGTCTGGGTGTAGACTAGCTGTCTGTGTGTAGACTAGCTGTCACAGTGTAGGCTAGCTGTCTGTGTGTAAGCTAGCTGTCTGGGTGTAGGCTAGCTGTCTGGGTAGATTGAATTTCCTCTTAAGTGAGGCTGAAAAGATTATGCGCAGGGCTCCACAAAGTATCAAAGTGCCTCTTTTTAAATTTGAAAACGTATTAGTTGGATAACGTCAGGAGGCACACAAGTCTTCATATGTCATGTAAGATATTAGAATTTGCTCTCAAATTTACCTCAGGGTAGTGGGAAACAACTACCAAACAACTGTGTGAATCACCTGTCAGGTTGGGTTGAAACCGTGTCAGGATGAAGCGTGACTCAGATGTGTTGTTTCTGATCAGGCAAGTCTCTGGACGACCGTCGCCTCAGCACCCGGCCGTGCCAGTGCCCCCGGGGCGTGGAGGCCCTCCTGGAGGAGGCGATGGTCACGGTTCGCCAGCGCGCCCGGGGGGCCATGGCACCGCTGGCCTGCGTCCAGGCCGTGAGGGCCGCCGCCACCCTGCCCTACGCCCAGGGCATGGACCGGGAGAGGGACCTGATGGCCACCCTGTTCAACTCAGGCCAGGCCCGCGCTCTGCAGCACTGCTTCTTCTCCCAGAGGGTTGTTGGGAAATGGAGTCTTCCCGGCGGGGCACGCTGGGACAACAGCAGAGCCAGACACGTCCACAAAGCAGCCGTCATTGGTAAGAGGGTTTGGGTAACCTCACCTCTATTTTTACACACAGAGGACTAAACCTAAAGCCACAATCTGTTATTCGAAAAATAACAGAACTCTGACAGTCTGCTTTTGAAGCTCTACAGCGTTTGTTCACGTTCCTGTTGTCTGTAAGCATTGGAGCTAAACAGCCTGTATGTTGGGTCATGATGAGGTATATACCCTCCAAGGGTATATACAGTGCTCTGCGTAAGTAATGGGACAGTGTAGCATGTTTTCTTTGTTTGGATTTGAAATCACATCATTGCTATGAGGTTAAACTATAGATTGATAGACAGCTTTTATTTAAGGGTATTTATGTACATGTTGGTTTCACCATTCAGTAATTACAACACTTTTTATACATACATGTAATCCCCTCCCCCTATTACAGGACACCAAAAGTAATGGGACAGATTCATATTATGTCCAAATTAAGCACTCGTGTTTAGTATTTGGTCGACAATCCTTTTCATGCAATACTGTCCCATTGCTTACACACTGTCCCATTGCTTACACACTGTCCCATTACTTACACACTGTCCCATTACTTGTTATTAGAGTCAGCCTTGGTTGCACAATTCAGAACTAAAAATATTTCCAACCCCTGCATTTTTTATGTCGGAGCCAACACATGCACACACACTGTCCCATTACTTACACAATGTATATCATAAATCTATATATCCTAAAACGGCTTTACGAATTACGGATTGTGGCTTTAAGCTTGGACTATAAGGACTTAAAAATCTGATGTTGATGGATGAGATGCTGTCTAATGTCCCCTATTCCAAGTTTCAGAAGTACGCCCCTGCGAGCTTGAAAGCCAAAAAGGCTTTATATATCATTATATATCATTATATATCATATATCATAATAATAAAGTATATTATTATTATATAATTTGGCGAACAGGTGGGGGAAGGGGAGCTCATGCTATGCTACTCCCAGAGAGCCTTCTCCCAGGTATCAGCCAAGGGATCTTGGCAGCTCTGGATACAAGCCTTCACCCACAGACAGATGGTGTGCATGTGTTGGCTCTGACATCAAAAATGCAGGGGTTGGAAATATTTTTAGTTCTGAATTGTGCAACCAAGGCTGACTCTAATAACAATTTGACGTACAGTGCATTCATCACAGGTGGGGGTGCGGGGGAGGGGGGGCACCTCTGTGAGTTGCTATGCGTCTCTAATGCAGGTTAATATGACTGTCATTCAGACATTTTTATTAGGGGGGGGGTTTGAGACTTATAGGGCGACATTAAAATGTAGTTGAGGTCAGGTCCACGCCTCTCGTGAGTCATTCTAGAACCTTCCCCCCCCCACCAAGACTCCCACTCTCACACTCACCCTGAAGCATTTCATTATATTGTATCTTGTATATTGTGTACACGACCATTTGAATGTGATTTGATTCATCGTACGGTTTCTGGTCTCATCTGCTCAGGTCTGGGCACCATGGGGAGGGGTATCGCCGTGGCGCTGGCTCAGGCGGGGGTCTCTGTGGTTGCCGTGGAGACCCAGGAGAATCAGCTGAGCGAGGCCAGGCAGGCTGTACCAGCCATGCTGGAGAGAGAGGCACGGAGACGGGGCGCCGCCGCCCCCCCGGAAGACCTCCTCCACATCACCGGCCACCTCCACGACGTCCGCGGCGTAGACCTGGTCATCGAGGCGGTGTTTGAGGACCTGGCCCTGAAGGAGCAGGTCTTTAAGCAGCTGTCTGCTGTGTGCAGGCCTGGCACCCTGCTCTGCACCAACACCTCCGGCCTGGACGTGGACCGCCTGGCCTCCGTCACCCACAGCCCGGAGCTGGTGGTGGGGATGCACTTCTTTGCTCCGGCCCATGTGATGAAGCTCCTGGAGGTAGTGGCCGGTCCACGCTCCTCCCCCGAGGCTGTCGCCACCGCCATGGCGCTGGGGAAGAGGATGGGCAAAGTGAGCGTGGCCGTCGGCAACTGCCCGGGCTTCGTGGGGAACCGCATGCTCAAGCCCTACCTGGAGCAGGCCGCCTTCCTGCTGGAGGAGGGCGCCACGCCCGAGCTGGTGGACCAGGTGCTGGAGGAGTTCGGGATGGCCATGGGCGTCTTCAGGATGTCTGACCTCTCTGGGCTGGACGTAGGGTGGAGGGTAAGGAAGGAGGCGGGGCAGACGGGGCCTGGCGTGGACCCGGGCCAGCCCGCCAGGAGGCGCCAGGGTCGCAGGTACAGCCCCCTGCCCGACCTCGTCTGCGAGCAGGGCAGGTTCGGCCAGAAGACGGGCCGGGGCTGGTACCTGTACGACAAGCCCGGGGGCCGGGTGGCCCGGTCCGATCCCTGGCTCCACGGCTTCCTGGAGGAATACAGGGCCAGACACGGCCTCGCGCCTCGCCGCGTCGACCAGCAGGAGGTGCTGGAGCGCTGCCTCTACGCTCTCGTCAACGAGGGCTTCCGCATCCTGGAGGACGGCATCGCGGCGGGGCCCGAAGACATCGACGCCATCTACGTGTTCGGCTACGGCTGGCCCCGGCACAAGGGCGGGCCCATGTTCTATGCGGGGCTGGTGGGGCTGGCCAAGGTGCTGGAGAGGCTGGAGCACTACCACCAGGCCCACCCTGACGTCCCCTCCCTGGAGCCCAGCGGCCTGCTGAGGAAGCTGGTGGCCAGCGGCAGCCCTCCTGTCCAGAAGTGGAGGGAGGTTATCAAGAACGTGCGCAGCCAGCTCTGAGACACCCAGACCATATCCATCCAGAATCTTACTAACCGCCCACCATCATGCTGCCTTAACGAATGATTAACGAATAATAAAAAAAAAAAGATTTTGAACTCACTGAAAAGTCTCTATGAATTTGTCTCCTGTTTTTGAAAGTATACACAACTGTCTTGTGTGTATAACTGTCTCGTGTGCGGGTTCGGTGGAGTCTGAACGGAGGTGAATTGTTTTTGAAAGATGTAAACTAAACAGAGAGTTGGGACTGGGTATTCAAATAACAACTCATTGGTCTGGAAAGTTATTCCCCTTCACGCTGTAACTGAATATCATTTTCCTCACGCCGGCGGGGGAAAGTGCTTGTTTGGTCATTGGCATTTCATTCACTCCCACCCTGTCAAAATGTGTGAGCAAGACATTTATTCTGTCTCTACCTCCCTGGCGGAGCGCTCCTGATTCACGCTCCAAATCTCAGCCCAAGCATGTGGCTGTGGCTGCTGAGTCAGCTGCCTGCAGGAGCGGGAGAGAGAAGCTAATGGAGGCCCAGCACCGCTCCCAAACACACTCCTGAGGCCCCTGCTCGCTCTCTCTCAGTCCATCCATACTCACTCTTATTGGGCCCAAAGTCCCCTTTCAGGCCAATGTTCTCATGTGTTTTTGTGGAAACAGTACCACCAAAACACATGAAAACACCTGCCAACTGCCAATAACTCCCGGAGCACTCTCCACCGAGAGTGCCAGGTGTTTTATGTGGTGTTTACCTAGCAACAATACTTTCTTTGGCTACAAGATGAAGTACCGCTCCCAAACGCAGTCCTGCCCTGCTGCCCCCTCCATCTTACTGGTCTCAAAGGCCCCTTCTGGAAACAGTACATGAAACAAATACAAATACATGAAAACACCTAACATAGTTCACACAGCGTTGCTACTGTCTTCATGTCACATGTTAGGCCTACAGTATCAAATCAAAGTGTATTTGTCATATAACACAGAATACAGCTGTAGACGGTGTAATTAAATGCTTCGGGCGAGCCAGCTCCTCAACAGTGAAGTAATAATAAATCATTACAATCCAGAGTCCCATTCTGTTATTTTTAGAGACTGTCGCCTATGGAAGCATAATGTCTCAACCAGCTTCCTTCCTGCACCTGTTTCCTGATAGAACTCCTGTGCACCTGAGGCTTTCAGCACAGCCTGGGCTGTGTCAGGCTGGATCAGCCCGCAGGGACACCTCTCTTTAAACTAACATTGCCATCTAGTGGGGTTGTGTATTCAGTGATGGATTTTGCTGAATTGGTGGATTGCCAACTACTACTACTATTATTATTATTACTACTACTACTACTACTACTGCTATTACTACTGCTACTGCTACTACTACTACTACAACTACTACTACGAATAATACTATACTACTACTACTACTACTACTGCTACTATTACTACTGCTGCTGCTGCTGCTGTTGCTGCTGCTACTACTACTACTACTACTACTACTACTGCTGCTGCTGTTGCTGCTACTGCTATCACTATTATTACTACTATTACTACTACAACTACAACTACTACTAATACTACTACTACTACTACTACTACTACTACACTACTACTACTATTACTACTACCACTACTGCTGCTGCTACTACTACTACTAATACTATACTACTACTACTATTACTACTACTACTACTACTACTACTACTACACTAATACTATACTACTACTACTATTACTACTACCGCTGCCGCTGCTGCTGCTGCTACTACTACTACTACTACTACTACTATACTACTACTATACTACTACTACTACTACAACTACTATACTACTGCTACTACTACTATACTACTACTACTATTCCTTCTCCTCCTCCTCCTCCTCCTCCTCATGTGATGTGTCTGTCAAGGTATTGCATATTGGTCATAATGATAATATGACAGGTAGGCCTAGGCATGATGACCTGCCAATGAGGAACACGCGCATTTGGTGCCATCCAATTAAGAAACGGAAAAAACAGATTCTCAGCAGGTCATTTATAATGGGATTCAGAAATGTGACAACTTGAGGGTTGCTTTCTCTTACTGTTCTATTTTGAGGTATCGACCTAATGAGTCGCTCATGTCATGGCATCTTGCTATGTGTGAGTTAATGGTGACCCCCTTGCCGTGGTGGCAAAGTTGAAGAGAGGGGGAGCGACGAGGGAAGGAGAGGGGGGCGACGAGGCGAGGGAGGGGAAAGCGTGCGGTGAAGAGTGGAGAGGGGGGCGACGAGGCGACGAGGCGAGGGAGGGGAAAGCGTGCGGTGGAGAGTGGCGTCGGCAGCGCGCAAACGAGGACCTTTTCCTCATTGGTTGGATGGATTGATCTCTGGAGCACACGCAAGAACGGGTCGCTTGGATCAGAGCTTTTAACACTGAGCTGCTAGAATATCCATCATCTTTACTGGGTATTTAATTGCTTTTCCGTTTGAACTTTTACGGCCGTTATTTGTTTTACTTTATTCTGAAACATCGGCAGACTGCATCCTATTTTCCAGACCTTCGTTGTTTTCCAGTTGCCTACCGATTGTACTGTACTCCCTGTCCCGTCAGATACTGAGGCTGGTGTTATGTGGTAGTACCAAACAGATGTGCGCTTCAGTCGCGGTTTGACCGGGGGATGTGGGGATGTTGGCCTCGGGAACTCAGAAGTGTCCGAAGAACGAGAAGTTGGATGAGGCGCAGGCGCTGGCCAGGAGCTGCGCCGGGAGACCCGACTTCTTACCGTGCGACGGACTGTCCATCTGCGCCACGCACAGCCATGGAAAGTGTTTCAAGCTACACTGGTGCTGCCACTTGGGCTGGTGTCACTGTAAGTAGCCCAGTTTAGAGCATTCATCATATTTCTGAGAACTTTGCTGTCACTGAACGAAGGGTATCACACACATATCATTATTTTTACTATTTACTAAAAGCCATGGATGATAATAAAGCTATAGGAACAATATTCAAAGGCAATATAAACACTGAAACTCACGAAAGGCTGTTCGAATGTGTGTGTGTTTTTATTGTTTTTGTCATGATCTGCCGTTAAGTGGATATGACAGTGTCTGTTAAGAGATGCGTTTGGCTCCCTGTGATATTATTAATTGTGTGTTATAGAATAGTGCTGATTAAGAATGCAGTTTGAAACATAGACCGTTGACATAGACCTACAGCCCCCGAATGTGGCATGTGATAAACACAACCTATTCAATGTATCCATGTAAATTAGCCTTTTGTTTCATACCACTTCATACCACCAATCCAACCTAGATTGTTGATTATTTTGACCTTTGCTTTTGCTGTTGAGGCAAAACTAATTTCTGTATCAATAATACAGACTAATCTAATCTGGCATTTAGTGTGACAGCTAATAAAACTATTTGACAAACCGTACATTTGAGTTCTGATATCCCTCCAGTGAGCTAATGCTATTCTCTGTATCTACGTTCATATACAGTCCAGTATTGTAGTCTGTATTGGGACCCGATGTCAGATTAAGTCTCTGTGGTGAGATTCACTGAGACGTGGAGTTTTCCTATTGAATCAAATAGGATTTCCAAACTGTGGTTATGAGATCTCTCAGCTCAGAGGGGAGTAATCTTCACTTTCACCCTCATCTCGGGGTCATGCTGCACTTGACTTGACTACATATCAATCCCAGACACTGCTCTGAAACGATAGTTTTACCCTGCTACTTCTGTTTTGTACGACAACAACAGTGGTGGCATCTGGTATCAAACCGAGCCATAACCAAACCTCGCAGACTTAAAGGTAGACTCTGGGATATGATGTCATGGCAAAACAAGCGGGGCGACGCAGCCAGGCTTTCAGGAACGAGTGAATGCTCTTGTTCGCTCTCGTTCACTACAGTATCTTTGATGTTGCTCTGTTTTCACGGGCGTGACGTCATATCCCAGAGTCTGCTTTTTAACTCTGAATTATGTTCTTATTGGTTCTACGACAAGATGGACATCTTCAGCTGAATGTGTAACTCGTAAAGCAATGTGCAATTTGCTGCCAATATTATACCAGTACTAGCAGCTTAGATAAATCACATTGCAACAGTCACTTTGTAATCTTGGTGATATAATCTTAGAGGAGTCATCTGAACTGCGAGAAGAAAAAAAAAAAAAAAAGCCATTTTGCCCAAAGAGAAATACATGGGATCTCATATTTCCATTTGCTTGTTTTGACAAGGCAAAGGTTTTTCGTCTTGGGTGAAGTGCTGTTTACCTGCTTGAATGTTGGCACGAAATATGCATGAATGTGCTTTAATACAGTACACTCCATCATGAATTAATATGATTCAGGCCATTGTTGCATATTGAAGAAACCACAATGGCTCTCCCCCTCTTATTTGATTTCCCAGCACAGTGCCAAATCCCCCCCTACAGAACAATTACCCTGAACACCATGGTGGGAGTGCTAGCTTAGACTGCTGAATCAGGCGTAGGCAAGGCCACCCTGTGACAAACTGTTAGCAGCGTGCTCTTTAATTAGAAGTAAATGGCTCTTTCAGGGTACTAGAATCAGACATGTGTTCCTATTGTTCCATCCATATCGTTTTTTCCTGATGATTAATTCACAGCATACAGTACAGTGCAAAAGATAAATAGAGATAAATAGTGTTACCCTTAATATAGCTCTAATTATCATTCTGAGCATATATATAATATAATTTAGCATACATTAACACATAATTAAACTATAGACCTGTGTTCTAACAATGTGATAACTATAGTGACAATGCTATCAATTCATAGTAATAGAGTTGAGTGGTTTTTGTGACTAGAGTATTGGAATTGGGGCTTTGTTTTTGTCAATACAAAGAGCTATTTGTAGCTACTTGTAAAGTTGGTGATGATGACATTGATTATCGGCCAAGAGATTAAATCTAGAAAGAGAACATCCTATCTACCACATTCATTACCGCTGTTACAGTGTCTTCTTCTTTAACGGGTTAATCTCTGTTCAATTACAGTAAATGTAACGCAGCTCTTAAAGTGTATCAGCACAAATCCAAATTGTAACATGCTGTCAGCTAATTGGCCAGTGATTGCTGTCCTTACATCCTACTGCTGTGGAAGTGTTCGTAGGTGTCAGATGTACCATACCGATAGCCAGTTCAATACGATTTGGCTTAACTGAATCCTTAAATGTGAGAGGTTCTCCAATGTTTTGAGCATGTAGACCGGGCAAAAAACACAGTGTGCCCAAATAAACATTAGGCATTTCCTGTGTTAAGATGCAAATGCATTTTTTTTTAGATCATGGCGCTTACCATGAAATCACAGGAGATTCAGAGGAGAGCCCCTTCTAGGGTATCATATGTAACTCTATGATTATAGCCTTTAACCATGATATGATTGTTGAGTCCAAATGTGTCTAACCTTTCTAAGAAATTAAACCTTGTACTCATTAATTGCTTTTTTACTCTACAACACCACATTGTTAAGTCCCCAGGGACCGTATAATGAAAAGGCTTGGATAAGTGTTTATTATTGTATTTCTAATCATTTCCAAACCAAACACCGTCAAAACGTTCGAACAACGGGAGCTCCAGCTCCCATTCAGTCATTTTTTTTGTAACTTTGAAAAACTCCCTTTACCTTGTTTAGAGAAAGAAAACAACATTCAATCAAATTGAAGTGGCGGCGCTCACAGCTGGTGACGGAGTCAGCCAGAGCCTCTCATTACGGTTAATTAGCTGTGTTTAGCGTCAGCGCCAATATGTCATGTCTGATGAGAGCTCTCGCTCCCGGGCTTGATGGAATAGCCCACCTGCTTGCAATGTTTGTCTCCGCATCCATAACACCCTGATTACAGCACCAGGCTTCTCCTTTAACCCACCCACTGCCAAAGAGGTCCGGAACACTCACCGCCGAGAGTGTTCCAAGTGTTTCATGTGGTATTTTACCTAGCAACAACACTTTGATTGGCTTCAAAATGAAGCATCATCATTTATGCATTTCTGGTTGAATGAAGTCACCCTCGGCACACCAGAATGTTGACAATTTGGGAGACTTTAATCACCCTCGGCACTGAATGAGTTAAACGGTCTCGCAATAGAAGCGCAACAATTCTGTCAACGAGGAGTACGTCGTCCTCAATTTCCCCAGTCGAGATGGAACTTTAAAGTACTTTGTACTGTTGTCAAGTCAATATCCCCTTAGATACGCAATCGTTAAACTGCTGTGTTCTGTATTCGGTATGCAATTATTGTCTGTCTGGATCTCTGTTTACTCAATCTGTCAGATATCGTCACAATCAAACGTTACATCTATAAATGTAAATGTAATGTAACATCTGGCTGTTAGGTGCTTCCGCCGTAGGCCTGCTTATCTTATTGGAGGAAATGATTGGGATTGACACGTTTTACCGGATTCACATTCGCTGTCCCACAGGCATGCCGTTATTGACATGCCTGAGGTGTTTTCGGAGGATGTCTGAAGATGGTGGTGGTGATGATGATGGCGATGATGATGATGATGATGATGCAGCATATCACTTCTTGGTGTTCACTATCTAGGCATGCTGTTATTGACATGACATGTTGATGCCTGCAGTCCCATTCAGACTCTGGGGTGTTTCAGAGGATGTCTGAAGAAGATGATGATGATGATATGCCACTTAGCTGACGCTTTTATCCAAAGCGACTTACATTGCAGTGAGTGCATACATTTTTCAGTATATATGGTCCCAGGGGGAATTGAACCCACAACCTAAGTGTTGTTAGCACCATGCTCTACCAACTGAGCCATGATGATGATGATGATGATGCTGCAAATTATTGATTTCTACCTTATCTGATCATTCAAGGCAGACATAGCCCTACAGTAGCTTATCAAGCTAAAGAGCTTCAGTAAAGTAGCCTGATTGAACTTTCCCAGCAGTGGAGCTGTGCAGTAGACTACTGAAATGAAATCAAATTAAATAAAATTAAATAAAATTTCATTTGTCACGTACATCTCATACGGCCGTAATTTATATAGTGAAATGCTTTAGGATCTTGCTCCTCGATCAACAACAGTCAACAAAAATAAACAAAACAACAGTACTATAGAATATAATCTAGTAATAATAAAACAGTGACAGTAGTAGTGCATAAGGGTGTAGTGTCAGTAGCAGCAGTAATGACTGGAATAATAACAGTAGTAATACATTGTCAAGTGTATATTTTACACGATCATTTACAGTAATAGTGCAAAGGTGCAATGAATGTAGTGGCAATAACTGTCAGATGTGCAAAGGGCAGTGTCCACTGATCATGGGGGGTGGGGGGGGGGGGGGGTAGTAGTGGTAATATAATTGTCATTAACAAAGGGTCAGTGAGTTCTCGCCAGAGCCTACAGGGGAGAGTTAATCTGATTTGTGATTGATTAGCCATGCAAGAGGACCACTGTGTTGTGCTGGACATTAGTCATCAAAAACTGGAAGTACCAATTTGAAGTTTCCACCTCAGTCCTAGGGTCTAGATACCCTCCTTTGTTTTTAAAACAATAACTATATGTTCAGAATCGTGTACTGTACACTAAATAGTTGCATACTACTATACACAAACAGGTACCTCTCATTTTATGTCCCTGATTGCATTTTTCAGTAGATGCAGTATGACATCTTTAATAGCATACTATACTAGTATGTGTGCAAAAATGTGATTGCATGGCTATTAAAACATTGTTTGTTTATTGTTTGTTTGTTTATACACTGTGCTGACTAGGTGGTTGTGTAGAAGTATGCACTTTCAAACACAGCCCATACCTAGGTGTGCAGTGCAGTGAAAACCTGAATTCATAATTCTCTTCTGAGTGGCCATAGAGTACTTAGAGGTCCCATAAGCTATACAGTGGCTTTTAAAAAGACAATCGATTGGCGTGTGTGTGTGTGTGTGTGTGTGTGTGTGTGTGTGTGTGTGTGTGTGTGTGTGTGTGTGTGTGAAACAGAAAGGGTTTCCTGTTTCCATGGATGTTAGTCCAGCTGCTAAAGCTGGCCTTCCTTTCTGAGCGCTGGCAGGGAGATCAGCCCCATTGTTGGGCAGATTTGAAAAACAAAGAACTGCGGAAGTTTGAGACCTAGCCGAACGGGTGTAGCCCCCAGTGTGTGTCCCCCAGTGTCCCCCCCCCGTCCCCCCAACAAAAGAAAATGTGCTGAAATGATTGTTGTAATTCACTCAAAATAGTTTTTGTCTTGCACAACGTTCAGCGACACAGTGTATGTGCGTTCCAGCTGCTTTTGATGTACAGTTGTTGCCATGGATACGTAAACAGGAGGACAATTATAAATATCCAGCTAATTTGAGGAGAGGCTGTGTCATTTTGATAATGCCAGGATCTGATTGGCTGTTGACTCTGTGGCTCTTGGGTGGTTTTGCTGAATTACCAGCCTGTCTACTCTAAAGTCAGTAATGGCCTGTGTGTGTCTGTGCCTTTGAGGTGTGAAGCCTTTCTCAGGAAGTGTTTTTTAACGAAAGCCACCATTACACATTACTGTAGGGCTTGAACTGAATTACTCTAAACAAACTGAACACGACACCATACTGTACATAAAAATCACATTATTTGACTCGAAGGTTCCATGAAGTATGTCCCATGTGTGAGTAACAGGACAGTGAAGCATCTTTTCTTCGTGTGGTTTTATACTCCAAAAGTTACATTTGAAATCAAACAATTAATATGAGGTTAAAGTCCACATTGTCAGCTTTTATTTAAGGGTCTTTTTTATTGGTATTGGAAATTACAACACTTTTTATACAGAGTCTGCCTTTCCAGACCTCTGCAGGCTTTTTAGGTACTTTTAGCAAACTGTAACCTGACCATCCTTTTTGGCACTGCTGGTTTGCACCTTGCAGTGAAGCCTCTGTAGTTCGGGGGTGATTCTGCGTATGGTAGTCTCAGACACATTCAAGCCTGCCTCCTGGAGAGTGTTCCTGATCTGAGGGACAGTTGTTTTGAGTTTTTTCTTAATTATGTTGAGCATTCTTCGGTCATTCACTGTAGAAGTCTTCCTTGGTCTTCCTTGGTCTTCCTTGGTCTGACAGCTCTCTTATGCCTGCAGAAATTATGTGATGGAACACACCTGATTTAGACACCTATCAGGTCAATTGTCCCATTACTTTTGGTGCCCTAAAATAGGGGGACTATGTACAAAAACTGTTAACATTTCTAAATGGTGATACTGTACCAATATGTACACAAATACCCTCAAATAAAAGCTAAGAATCTCTAATATTCAAAACACTTTTAGAGTTTATAGCCAAAAGAACAAAACATTACGCAGGGCACTGTATACTGTATTCCCAGGACATAGGAACTGGAGCTTCTATCTTAAAAGAAACTGTAATGACTGAATCAGACACACATCCCTCTTTTTAGACCATTAGCCTACTTAGTTTCCCCTCTCTACTTAGTTTCCCATCTCTGCTCTTGGTTCCACCTCCACCTGGGGACCTGGCAACCATAGACATTTGTCTCTTAGAATTCACCTCAAGCCCCGTCCAGTGGGGTGCAGTTCTAGTGGAGAGAGACCTGCACTGAGTGATGTGATGTTCCACTCTGTGAAAGGGAGGAGGCGGGGTGTGCAGGGGGGTTGGGGGTGGGTTAGCTGCATGCATTATTCACAGCCAGTCGCTCCTGCATTAACCTAGGCCCTAAAGCCCTGAGCTAACGACAGGCCTGGGCCTCTGCTGCGCTGTGCTGCTCCCCACAGCCTGAGAGGAGGGGTGGGGAGGAGAGGAGAGAGGAGGGGAGGAGAGGAGAGGAGAGGAGGAGAGGTGGGGGGAGAGGTGAGGAAAGGATGGGAGAGAGGAGAGGATGGGAGGGGAGGAGGGGAGAGAGGTGAGGAAAGGATGGGAGAGAGGAGAGGATGGGAGGGGAGGAGGGGAGAGAGGAAAGGAGGGGAGAGAGGAGAGGAGAGGAGGGGAGGAGAGGAGAGGAGAGAGAAGTGGAGGAAGACAGGGGATTAGCGACGTGCTCACCTCGACCTGATCATGCCGGGCTCGCCAGCTGTGCTGACTCCCAGGGACGAGTAGGAACTCCCTCTCCTCAGGACGGTGGAGCCGCCTGTCTGCTCCTGCATCCGGAGAGAGAGCACAATACCAACACACAGAACCTGTCAGGCAAGCACTCCACCACCGACTAAATAGAGCAGAGGAGCGCACATGAATATCAATATAGCACAGCATGCGTGCACGTAAGCAGACTGTCAATCACTGTTTGTGTGTTGAGATTCTCTCTGTGTGCCACAGAGGAAAAAAATATATATTGAGGGAGAAAATGTCAATTCTGTGTTTTTATGTCTGTCTAGCATTTCAGAGTTTGTGCTGGGTTCACAGTTCGGATACTCTCAAGCTGCACTGGGTAATTGAGCCTCCTGCTGTGTGGGTATACAATTAACCATACAATGAAAAGCCAAATGTCAACAGCAAATGTCTCCCTGTGGCTTGAGAAATCATTTGTCTCACAGAACGAATGTTCCCCTGTACAGTAGGTAAGGCCCGACATGGACGGGGGTGTTAGCTTCTGTGGAACACCGGTCCTTTTCTGAATTCATCTGAATATCAATCAGCTGTGTAGTTTTTTTTTTTTTTTTTTTTTTTTTACAGTATTTACAACATATGACAGTTTCCCAGGTTAGAGCGTCACCCAGTCACATCACCAGTCACATCATTACAACTGCTTTCCCATGCATGACCTTGTGTACGGAGGTCCTTTGGTAGGATGTTCTTGGCTTTCACTGCACCCGTGTGTTGCCCTCTGCTCACTGCAGTAAGGGACTGTGAAGTTCAGTAGTTCCTTGTTTTCCACCACATTCACAGAAACATGGACACATCTATGGAAGTTAGCGGTCCTCTGTGGCTCAGTTGGTAGAGCATGGTGCCGACAACGCTAAGGTTGTGGGTTTGATTCCCGCTGGGACCATATATACTGAAAAGTGTATGCACTCACTGCAATGTAAGTTGCTTTGGATAAAAGCGTCAGCTAAATGGCATATATTATATTATACGTTTCATTGTTGCCACATGTATTATTTAGCCTGCGTAGCCTGACATCCTCAGTCAAACCGTTTGTTTGTTTCCAGGCTAGGTCACCAACTATTCCCCCGACGCTAAAAATAAAGCTAATTTAAAATCTTCATACTCAACAGAACAATGTTTACAGGGTGCAACACAAAGAAACCTGACATATGGCGTATTGCTTCAAACATGCTGAAGGGAGAAGACTGCTGTTACTTCAACCGGGAAGTGATTTTGACTGAGTATGGCCCGGGGTGTCTAAAACAAGGGACAGTGACAGCGAGGGATGGGATGTGATGCGTAGGCCTGTCATCTGCTACAGTGCTTCTCCCTCTAGGAAGCAGAGCCAGCCTGTTAAAACACACATCTGAGCCACAGCACTCCGGCTCTGCACATCCTTCTACTGTAGAGACTGCGGGTTGCCAACGCCGGATGACATTGAAAAAGCACCTCTTGAAAACTGTGTGTATATGAGTTTACAGTTGAGTTGAGCTGTCGAGGAGAGTGGGTAGGACAGCTCTTATCAGAAAATGGCCAACAAGCCTAGCCTTCATCCATTTCAGTCAGGTCACAGTTTCCTTTCTGCCTGTGTAGTAACACTGTAATTGTAACAACGTTGTATTAACATTAATAGTTCACCCAAATTACAATATAACATATTTGGTTCCTTGCCCTTATAGGAGTCTATGGACAAGGACAGCCTTAAGTTCAGACTTCTGTTTACCTGGCCACTGTCATTAGCCATGAGCCAATCTCACGACAGCAGAATCTCCCCAGTCACTAGTGGACTCTGGCTTAACAATCCCCCAAAGTTGGCCTTCATTCACTAAACAGGAGCACCGTCCAAAGCGACCAGCACATAGCCGTTGTTTATTCTCCAAACCAGTGCCACCCCCAGAACTTGTGATTTTGTAATTTGGGTGAACTATCACTTTTTAGTGGTCGCTCAAATGTAGAGGTGGTCGCTCCAATGTAGAGACATGACATCATCTTCTCTGTTTCTTTCTTTTCCACTGCAGGTAAATATGTGTACCAGCCCATGACCAATGTGTGCCAGTTACCCAGCACTGCAGTGCCCCCTGCAGCATTGGAGTACAACAACACCATCAACTTGTCCGTTTCTCTGGCAGAGCGATTCCTCAAGATCGCGCCCAGCTTCCAGTCGCCGCCTTACCTGGAGTCGCCCAAATACTGTGTCATCTCCGACCTCTTCATCGACGACTACATCGTCAAGCGCATCAACGGCAAGATGTGTTATGTGCAGCGGCCCCCGCCCCCCATTCCGGAGCCTCCTCCTGCTACACCCGCTTCCCCTCCGCCTCCTGCCCCACGCCCCGCCCCTCAGGTGCCCCCGCCAAGTCAGCCCAGACAGCCCCCCCACCCGGCAGACAACACCCAGCACAAGCACAATACCCCTCTGGACAAGATCAAGGGGCCCAAAATGGACCACTGCTCCTCGCCTTCCAGCTCCGAGGACTCTGGGATCAACGCGTTGGGTCTGCACTACCTGGAGTCTTGTGAGGAGGAGTCTGAGGAGGAGGAGGAGGATGACGAGTTGAGCACCGATGGTAACTCCAGCCCCGGCAGCATCTGGGACCAGGATGAATGCTCGCTGCTGTCGCCATCCAAGTCCATGGTGGAGATCATTGAGAAGATAGAAACGACCGTGTGATTTCACTCCCCAAGGGGGCACGCAACCTCTTAGGGAAGAACACCTCAGTCTGTTCTTATTGAAACACTGCTCGTGATCGTTTTAGGTGGCCTAAAGGACTTAAGGAGTCCTAAGTGTTGGCTTGTTTGTGGCCAGGCTTCCCAGTGCTTTCTCAGAGACTCCCAAGAATCAAGAATCCCAAATGTGGACAGTGTCTGTTTTTTTTGTCCCCTCACCCACTCTCTGTGTCCTCTACCCACGGTCCCTGCATGGTTACACATGGCTAGCCTAGCCACGGTAGCATGGACTTCTCTTTTAGAAGAAAGACGACAGAGAAAACACAGCTATCAGCAGTCACTCAGGCTCCGAGAGAGGCTGACCAAATAGACTTCTTCTTAGAGACATTTGTGGAGTCTAATGATACTCCTAAGATTAAAGGATTTTGGAGGGGACCCGAAAGAGGGAGGAGACAGAAAGAGGGGGGAAGAGCTTTTAGAACCGTATCATTAGTTAGATTTTACTGTAGCTAAATCATGTATGAGTCTAGGAAGTATTAAGGAGACTTTTGATGAGAGAAGGGGAGAGCAGCACTCAGTTTAGTTTCTCCTCATGTTCTAGTCAGAGAGGGGTTTCAGAGCAGTACGGCATGTCTTAACTTGCACTCTGGTGGCCCCACCCACTTGTTGTTAGTCATCCAACACTTCTACATAATTAGAAGGCCACCTACCTCTCACAGGCTGACACGAAGCCTTTAACCCATTAACTACCAAGCCTTGTACCAACACTACCCACCTGAAATTTTTCGTATGCTGTAATCTACACATTTTGTTAGTTTATCAAACTGCACGTTAAGGATTAGTTGTAAGAGAGCCGGTGTTTGACAATCAAGCATTAACACGTAAACACATTCCTATGCCTGCCAGAAGAAGACACAATTCAACTAGCCAAGGACATAGAGTGGGACTTGTGGGAGCTCTATATGACGTACATCAACACAAGGCATGCAAAAACAATTATTGAAGAGCTCCAGTTCCCAATGCTATGTACCGTGTCACTGATCGTGTTCCCTGAGGTGGTTATTTACACTGGAGCACAACCCCTCTGCTCAATACCGCAGCACGCCACACGCTGTTCTTCACACAGTGCTCATCCATTTAGAATCAGAGTGAAGGAAAGTTTGAATCCAATCTGTTCTAGAACATGTCCTTTTCATTGTTCAGTCAGCACAGGGTAAAAGAGAGTGACGGCAAAGCTGTATAGGAAAGTGCGGCCGTCTCCTCCATCGGAGAACAATGGCAATGGCCTTCCTCCTACAGATCCTGTGGAGGGTGCTTCGGTCTAGTTAAGAGAGAGAACAGGTGAAGACATTTCATTCATAGAGGTAGATGCTGATGTATCTCTGTGATTTTATCACCCAGTGTAGTTGTCAGTCTTCAAAGGCAAAGTAGAAGGCACAAATACGGACGTACAGTAGATACACTTTAAACACACACGCATAATCACCTCTCAACGTTACAAAGCCTTTCTTATGTTCCTGTAATTGTTATATCTCTTATTTTCATACAAATAAATCTAAAAGAAATGTAACGTTTGCCTCCTTTCCTCTTGTTTTCCGTTCCGTTTTTGGTGGTGGGGGCATCTGAGGACATTTCCTGCAAAAAAGAGAGTGAATCACTTGTTCTGCTGCTGGGTACATTTCTGATGAATTCATCCTTCAGCTGCATTCAGCCCCTCTGCCTGACACTTTAATGACTAGCAATACCTCAAGAAAACGTTGACGACGGTCAAAAACAGAATAAGCAAGACAAAATAAATATCATTTTTATATTATACTTTCCCCAAGGCAGCATTTCAGAGCAGTATAGCTCAACTCTTTCAGAGGCTTATTCATAGGTAGAGAACGGCTTTATGGGATCTGTCTTGACTGGAACCACTTCCTTCCTAAGGCACATAATTGCCATTGTCAACTCTTGATCACTTCATTAGGGAATAACGTTTTTTTTCTAGAAAGCACTTAAGCGGCCTGGAGGGGTCCAGTAGTCTAGCACCACAGCCTACAGTGCACACATACGCCCACGTCGGCATGGGTTAGAATTCAGCCCATGCCCTGCTGACATACCCTCTCCTCCTTACTTTCTTGTCTCTCTGCACTGTCTCTATCCAATACAAATAAAAGAGTGGGACTGCACCACTAAAAAAAAACTAAAAAAAACAAAGGAGTTTATTATATCTGTAAATTGTGTAAGCCATCTGTAATATTCAGTCTTTGCAAATAATATACAGTAGTACTTCTCTGCTACTGCTATACAGTGCCTTCGGAAAGTATTCAGACCCCTTCACTTTTTCCACATTATGCTGTGTTATAGACTCAATCTAACAATGATTAAATTAAAATAATTTGCCATCAATCCACACACGATACCCCAGAATGACAAAGTGAAAACAGGTTTTTAGAGTTTTCAGTAAATTTATTAAAATTGAAACACAGATCAAAAACATCAGTTGCACACGGTCTGGATCAGGTTGTCATTACAAACTGAGCAAATGGAGAGGCTCAGTTTGTAACAACAACCTGATCCACACAGCGTGTAACTGATTCCTATGCAAATCAGAGACCCTATAAAAACAAAGATATTAATTCCAAAATTACATGAACTATTATCCTCGCACTAAGATGGACTCAATTCAACTTATTGAGTGATTTGTTGATGACATTTTTGCATTTTAGCTAGTTTTAAGAGTGTCATAGCAAAGGGTCTGAATACTTATGTACATGAGGTATTTCTGTATTTCAATTTGAATAAATGTACTGACATTTCTAAAAAAACCCTGTTTTTGCTTTGTCATTCTGGGGTACTGTGTGTGGATTGATGGCAAATTCTTTTAATTTAATCCATTTTGAATTGATTCTATAACATAACAAAATGTGGAAAAAGTGAAGGGGCCTGAATACTTCCTGAAGGCACTGTATATCAGACCTTGGCTGGAGTCGGGAAACTCTACACCAGTGCACTCTCAGCCTTCCTCTCATTGATTACGAGTAAAGTGCATGTACTCTGGGATGAGTCGGCACTGTCCTCCCCCCCCGTCTCCAGCCCTCCTTGTGTTCTCCCCCCCCCCCTGTCTCCAGCCCTCCCTCTGTCCTCCCCCCCCCCGTCTCCAGCCCTCCTGTGTTCTCCTCCCTCTGTCCTCCCCCCCCCGTCTCCAGCCCTCCTGTGTTCTCCTCCCTCTGTCCTCCCCCCCCCTGTCTCCAGCCCTCCTGTGTTCTCCTCCCTCTGTCCTCCCCCCCCCTGTCTCCAGCCCTCCTGTGTTCTCCTCCCTCTGTCCTCCCCCCCCCGTCTCCAGCCCTCCTGTGTTATCCTCCCTCTGTCCTCCCCCACCTTGTCTCCAGCCCTCCTGTGTTCTCCTCCCTCTGTCCTCCCACCCCCCTGTCTCCAGCCCTCCTGTGTTCTCCTCCCTCTGTCCTCCCCCCCCGTCTCCAGCCCTCCTGTGTTATCCTCCCTCTGTCCCCCCCCCCCCCCCCCCTGTCTCCGGTCTGATTACATGAGGGACCGCCAGAGTGCCTTCCTCACCTTCACTGCAGGCATGATTGATTTCTCCACGCTCCTCCTTTTCCCTGCATTGTTTCTATCGATCCCTCGTTCACTGCTGGAGCGACGGAGCCCTGACCGCTGCAAATGCGAATCAGTCTGTAGAAATGTACATTCATCTTTCTATGGTGAAACTAGGGGGACGGACGGATGGATGGATGGATGGATGGATGGATGGATGGATGGATGGATGGATGGATGGATGGGTGGGTGGGTGGGTGGGTGGGTGGATGGATGGATGGGTGGGTGGGTGGGTGGGTGGGTGGGTGGATGGGTGGGTGGGTGGATGGATGGATGGATGGATGGATGGATGGATGGATGGATGGATGGATGGATGGATGGATGGATGGATGGATGGATGGATGGATGGATGGATGGATGGATGGATGGATGGATGGATGGGTGGGTGGGTGGGTGGATGCATGGATGGATGGTGTGCTTGGGATGATCAGAAAGAGAATTGAGAAGATAGAAGGAGGGAGAGAGGAGAGGAGGAGAGAGAGGAGAGGAGAGAGAGAGGAGAGAAGGAGAGAGAGAGGAGAGGAGGAGAGAGAGAAGAGAGAAGGAGAGAGAGAGGAGAGAAGGAGGGAGAGAAGAGAGGAGGAGAGAGAGGAGAGGAGGAGAGAGAGAGGAGAGGAGGAGAGAGAGGAGAGAGAAGGAGGGAGAGAGGAGAGAGGAGAGGAGAGGAGGAGAGAAGGAGAGAGAGAAGAGAGAAGGAGGGAGAGAGGAGAGGAGGAGAGAGAGGAGAGGAGGAGAGAAGGAGAGAGGAGAGGAGAGGAGGAGAGAGAGAGGAGAGAAGGAGGGAGAGAAGAGAGAGAGGAGAGAAGGAGAGAGAGAGGAGAGGAGGAGAGAGATGATAAGTTGGTTCTGAACCAGAGGCACAATGGAGTTAGCTGTGGTATTGTGTGTGTGTGTGGGGAACGTTTGAAATCCCAGAATGGTTGCTATAGAAAGGACCTGACAGATCTGGGAGATAGGATAAGCCTTAAATCCCTCACAGCAAAGTCATATTATTCAAAGGCACCATTAGAAGTTGAAAACACACACACACGCACAGACATACCCACGCACGCACACACACACACACACACACACACACACACACACACACACACACACACACACACACACACACACACACACACACACACACACACACACACACACACACACAAACACACACACACAAACACACACACAAACACACACACAAACAACAGGATCAAATAGTGCCCTTGTACAAGGACTCAGTTCTTCCTAAGAGCCTTGGAGTAAGCACTGCATTCACCACAGGTCGCTGGAATTTCTGTAATCAGCTTTCTCATTTACTCAAGGGTCGTTCATTTGATTCCATTTATCTCCCAACACAACAGTATCCGTAGTCCTTTCAAGGACATTACCATTCGATTGAATCTAATCTTATTTTCCCTCCCTCAGGCAAAATACATTGGCTTGCAAAACAGTGGGGGGTTAATGGATTGATGCTCATAATCCATAAGAAGAGAGAGAGGAAAGAGATCTTGAAGATACACAAAACATATTTGCGCAGACAGATTCTTTAACAATATCGTTGAGAGAAATAATGGTGTGGTGATTAAACCCAGCAGGTCTTTTTCCCGAATGAGTGAATTGATTGATTGGCAGTAGGTTTGTCAAACACATTTTCTGATAGTATTGCATTCCTCACACCACATTCCTCACCACCACTGGTATAATGTCCTCAGTTCGTCTGGATATCAAACTGCAGGCTGAGGAGGGCCGGGCTGAGCAACACACAGCGCAGATGATTCCATCTACTGTATAAATCAGGTGAACTGCCAAACGATGTAAGGTGACGTCCAGATTCTTGATAGGGAAAAGATTTGTGGCTCTCCACAGCGCTGCCTCGGGACAACCAACAGAGATAATCTCTCTAACGTTTCTTCGGCGGTGATTTCGAATTCTGATGGATGAATAGCAGTGATTTAAGCCTCGGGTCCACAGCAGAGTGAGGTCTTGCAGTGAGTCAGCACAATGACGCGACACTGCGGAGCGTTGCCTGCCTTGTCCTGCGTTCCCACAGCGGTCCTCTACTTCAAAAGGGCCATTTATCTGTCCAATTTCCAGAGTAATATGCCTGTGATTGGTATAATTCCTGCTGTATGAGACAGCATGGGGAAGCCACCAATAGGCACCTGATAAACAATCAGCATGTCTGCTGCCCTTGGCCTACCGCTGGGGGAGATGTGTTTCTGATAAGCTTCATAAACGCCGGAGCGTCTCCCCGGTGCTGTGGGTTCGCGCACTCAGTGTCTGTAAAATATTCATAGCTTTTTTTTCCTTTTTCTTTTTTGCCACTGTCTCCTCTCCTCTCGTCTGAAAGAGAGTTATATTTCTCCCCGGGCAGCAATGTCGTAGGCTCTTAGGCTCTGTATGCACCAGGGGGGGAGGCCAGTGGAGGTGGAAATCGGAGGGCGGGGCTCATTGTAATGCGTGGAGTGGAATCAGGAGTGGTGTCAAGCATGCGTGTTTGATACCGTTCCTCATTCCGGTCCATGCATTACGGTAGAATGAGCCCCGTCCTCTGATTTCTTCCTCCACCAGCCTCCCCTGGTGTGCACGGTTCATACAATACACCACACTCATGGAGCACTCTGGAAAATTCATTTGTGAGTCGTTATGGTTCGAAATGGTCCTATTTTTTGAAGAGTGCATTTGCATTTATTATCATTTCAACAACAATTTTCGAAAGTGCACATCGTTATTGAGCATAAATGTGCTATAAAATACACAAATGAAGAGGAGGGGGGGGGGGGGGGGTTCTCTAAAATGAAGCAAGACTTGGTTCAAAATGACTGCCACAGTTTCATTTAAAATCTCTGCCACTTCATACTGCTCATGCTGGTGTGTGTGAGTGAATATTTCAGATATGGCTTCTGGGAAGGCTATGTGTGAGAGGAATTCTCTCTGAATGCTACATCCTGTATGTCCAAAAGAGCCTCACATCTGTCATCCTGTTACAGATACAGTATATTGTTTGAGTCAAAACACATCATCATTCGCTTTTCCAACAAGCCATATACGCCATATACCATATAAGCTTGTCATATAAAAAATATCTATGAGGCTTTCATGCACAAACATATATTTTGGGACCATACAATATACTGTATACTTGTATAAAATGTTTTCTTCTACTTCTGTTTTCTTCTATTCTTCTATTTAAAATCCCAGAGATGAAGCTGTAATACAAAATACAATAACTGTTTTCATAGTAGCGCTGTGTGGTCTGATGTGCTCAGGGTCTTTCTCAAGTCGTCCTTCATCACATCAAAGAGGCGGAGGGTGTCAGGGAGGCCTCAGCTGCCTTTCACTGTTGCCGTCTCTCTCTGTTTGTTAAATCCCCGCGCGTGCTCTTCAAAAGGCACAACAGATGGACCCTGAGTGCTTTGCAAACAGGATCAGTATGCTGCTGCAAGGACACCGTGTAAGTCAGCACACTCCAAAACCTCTCACCTCTCAAAGGCGCACACAAGGGCAAGGCGACGTCACAAAGAGACGACCATGTTTGAGGGCGACGAAAGCTGTTATTATTAATATAATACAGGAATATGGTTAGCATAGCATTTTACTGAAAGATTAAGTAGAGAAGGATTTATGTGACCATGTCCTCATTTCGAAGTTAAATACATCAGAGATCCATCAGGAGGAAGACACCAGAAGGCTGCGCAGAGAGGAGGTGCGCTCTCATCAGGGATCATATTAAATTAAATAGAGACTGTGACCCTTCGTACTGAGGACGCAGCGCAGTTATCTAAGTGTGTCTGGAAACATTTCTTTATACGAACACGCATAATCATCATAGTATGTAAACGAGATTTAAAAAAAATTAGATTCCAAAAATGAAGTCAAGTCGTTCATATTTTCATATAATACATTATGTTTTATCTGATAATTGCACTCTATAATTTGAAGTAGCTTAATACTGTGAAGTACGCTGACAGTCCTTAAATATGAGACCCGTTGAAATGAATTATAATTCTAGCTCTTTTTTCATGGGTGTGGTACAAGACTGTTCAGAATACAACGGTAAGAAACACATGTAGTTGAAGTTATCTTGTTGTTGTGTGTGCTAGCAGTGTTGTTTGTGCTAGCAGTGTTGTTTGTGCTAGCTAGAAAGACATGTTCGCTAACTTATTAGCCTAGTAGAATTGCGAACAATTCAAAGCTCACCAAAGTAACTCAGCAAAAATGTAAACATTTAGGGTGTCATGGGTTTGGGGTGTCACGATCAAAATAGTGTGCAGTCATCACCATCAATCACCTGCCTTATAGTTAAAAGGCAGTCGTACCCCGCTGGAAAACCCCATTGGACCGCACTTCCTGACCCCAGTAGAGGGGCGTGGCCACTGTGGAACGTCTCTCTGTGAGGGTCTATGCATTTCAATAACAGGCAGAGGGGAAAATAATGATTCAAAATATTTAGTGATAACCTTTCTTGCAAAAACCACAGGGATGTTTAGAAGTTAAGATTAGATTGACTGCATGGCCCCTTTAAAAGGTACAATTAAATTGTGAGAGTACAGTATGGTTTTGAATTTTAAGAGTACATTCTTGCAAATCTGTGGCAGCCGCGAGACATTTCCTCACACAGTCAAAGGAACACTGTGTTCTTCATCCGTTGCCCATGTTCAGTTGAGAGTCATACGATCCCCCCCCTCCGCTTCCACACTACCACCCCTCCCCCCCCGCCTCCCCCCACCCCCCCTCCCCCCAACACTTTGGCAGATGTGGAGTTGATCTGCGAGTGTATTTTGATAATGCCGAGCAGCACTCACAATTGCATTGTTCCCTCCTGTTTAATGCTTTCTAAAGGGATGCCCAAACAGAGGGAGAGAGAGAGGGGCAGAACTAGGCCAGCGCTGGACGCAAATTACTC
>NW_028152278.1:0-5000 GCF_951799395.1 Argentina silus | reverse complement strand
ACTGTACTTTTCAAAGCTTGCTGCCGATTTTATCGCCAAACCCTTATGCAGCATCTTAAACCTCACCCTCACTCAAAATGTCATCCCCAAAATGTGGAAATCTGCCCATGTTCTCCCCCTGTTAAAGGGGGGGGGACCCTTCCTTTCTTAATAACTATAGGCCTATTTCAAACCTAGCCATCTTATCGAAGGTCCTCGAGGGGCTGATAAACGATCAACTGAAGGAGTTCCTGAGTGCTAATAACATTCTTTCATCGCACCAGTCTGGCTTCAGAAAACAACATAGTACAATCACAGCATCCCTAAAGGTTGTCAATGATATTATCGAATCACTGGACTCCAAAAAAACCTGTGCTGCTCTTTTTATAGATCTTTTGAAGGCCTTCGATACTGTTGACCACCTCATCTTGAAACAGCGGCTGCTCAACATTGGCTTGTCAGAGAAGGCCATTGGCTGGTTTGAGAATTATCTATCAGGCAGGACACAATGTGTTAAATTTGACGGTACTTCCTCCAGTGTAATGCATGTTGTCTCAGGGGTCCCTCAAGGTTCTGTTTTGGGACCACTTTTGTTCACTATTTACATTAATAATCTGGGTCTTAATGTTCCGTATGTTTAATTTTTATGCCGACAATAGTGTTATTTACTGTTGTGGTGCCACCCTTCAATCACTGGTGGTGCCACCGTTCAATCACTTGAGTTCCTGCAGTCTGCTTTTGGTATTGTTGAATCTCGGTTGTTTGATTTAAAGTTGGTGTTGAATGCCTCAAAAACTAAATTGATGCTGTTCTCAAAAGCCAAGAAAACATCCACTTCTCTTCCCAACATTACAACCTTGCAGGGCAGTCAGATTGAATTAGTGTTAGAATACAAGTATCTAGGTATTTTAATTGATGATCGTTTAACTTTTAAACTTCACATAGAAAACCTAGTAAAGAAACTAAAGCTCAAACTAGGTTTTTATTTCAGAAATAAAACCTGTTTTTCTTACTCCGCCAGGAAAAGATTGGTTGAGGCCACATTCCTCCCTTTGCTTGATTACAGCGATCTACTGTACATGCACGCCTCTGCCCAATGCTTGCAACGCCTGGACACCATGTACCATCGTGCTCTGAGGTTTGTTATGGGCTGCAAAGCTCTCATTCACCATTGCACCCTTTATGCCAGAGTTCAGTGGCCTTCATTGGCCTTTCGCAGGCAGGCTAACTCACTGGTACTGGTATCTTTATATATAAGTCTATCTCCCCTCTTATCTTGGTGGGTATCTCGCTCAAAACTAGTAATTACTGTTTGCGTTCGAGCGACACACTCTTACTTAATGTCCCTAAGGTTCGCACTGAACTTGGGAAACAAGCCTTTAGGTTCGCCGCCCCTGTAGCTTGGAACCACTTACAGACTGACTTACAAATTGAGGAGCTGATCCCGGTCGGGGCTTTCAAAAGTCTAGTGAAGGGCTTGGAAGCAGACTCCATAGGAGTCTGTAACTGCTTCCACTAGACCTGTTTCCCCCTGTCTCCTTGTGCCTCTGCAAGGTGTTTACTGTTACTGCATGCTTTGTATTTTATGTGCTTTAATGTTTTGTTTGTGTGTTGTGTTCTATGTCTTGCTTTTGTATCTTTTTAATGCTGATTGTGTGTTGCTTTTGTGTGTCTACTGTTACACACAGGATCCTGTGTGTTGCTTGTGTGCTTTGCCTTCTGTGCTCTTGGTGTTGCTTGCTTATATGTTGCTTTTATGTTGTCTTACTCTCCATATGTTTGCTTTTATGCTGTTTTAAACTGTGTTGCTGCTTTCTTGGCCAAGGGCTCCCTTGAAAAAGAGGTCTCGTCATCTCAATGGGACTCCCCTGGTAAAATAAAGGTTAAATAAAAAAAATATAAATAACTGCTCGTCGCCCGCTCCCCACTGAGAAGACTGTCAGTCTTTTAGTGGACTCTCTTTCCCGTCAGTACGATATGTCTGGGGTATGTTTACAGTACAGATTCTACACAGCATATTTGCAGAAACACGTTTAGAAAATAGGATGACAACAATGACATTCTAGTATATTAGTAACACGTTAAGATGAATTACAATTCAAACATTCAGTCATTGCTGCAGCACATCCCTGTCTCTCTCTCGTTCTCTCTCGCCCTACTTCTATCCTGGCCACTTCCCAGCCTGAGCAGTGCTCCTGTCTGATGAAGGGGTGTGAGTCAGGGCTAACTCTGGCCTCTGTGCCCCGGGCCTGTCAGAATAATCCTCCACAGACACCCCTTTCATTTGGACAGTCACAGCCCATCCCGCCTTTCCCCCAGGCAGAACTAATCAACACTGAAAGGAGTGATGGATGATCACTGAGTGCTCTCCCGTTCTCCTGCTCGCCCCCCTTCAACCCTATCTCACCCACCCATCTCTTCCTATTTACCCAGACTAATCTACCTCCACAGCTCCCTGGACACCTTTTCTTCTTCTTCTTCTTCTTTCTTCGGCTTTTAAGTTGCTACGTTTTCCACCTTCTTGATGGAGTACCGTGGAAACAGGTTTTGTACCTGTGAGATCTGTCACAGACAGCATTAGACATTTATATGCATTGACACATTGATTTGATAGCACAAACTGAAGCACGTCTGAGGTGGCAAAGGAAGAAAATGCAGAATGGGCAGATTATGTTTACGGAGTGAGTAACACTATGACGTGACCGTCTTTGCTTCTCAACGCTGTGAACTTCCCTGCGTTGGGATTGGCTGTAGTATATCAGCAAGTAGAGCAGTTTCAACTTCAAAGGAACAAACTAGAGAGTCGTTATTCCTCATTAAGCCACGCGGGTGGGAAAGGCTGCTGCTTCTTATGTGTCAGCAGCATGTTGAAGTTTGATGAAGCTATTTTGCACTCATCAAGAGAGTGTCAACCGTGTGTGTGTCCGTGTGTGTGTCCGTGTGTGTGTGTCCGTGTGTGTGTGTGTGTGTGTGTGTGTGTGTGTGTGTGTGTGTGTGTGTGTGTGTGTGTGTGTGTGTGTGTGTGTGTGTGTGTGTACAGTAAGCTGAGCTAGCACTCATGAATGGACTGTAATTAGGCTTAGCACTGCTGTGGATGGGACCAAATGGAGTGTCAAACTACCCACACACACACACACACACACACACACACACACACACACACACACACACACACACACACACACACACACACTCACTGCATGGCTTTATTTGATTAATTCCCATTTCACTGAGGAATTACTCTAGTGATGACTGCAGTGGTGAGTTAATAGCATCCAGTCTTCAGCTGTGATGTACATTATGAAAGAGGACATCAATTATGTGTCCATTTTATCTACTTCAAAGAGAAGCTCAACCACCTGAACAGGATGCTCCCTACTGCAGCCACCCCTCCCTCCATCCCTCCATCCCTCCATCCCCCCATCTCTCCATCCCCCCATCCCTCCATCCCTCCATCCCTCCATCCCTCCATCTCTCCATCCCTCCATCTCTCCATCCCTCCATCCCTCCATCCCCCCATCCCTCCATCCCTCCATCTCTCCATCCCCCCATCCCTCCATCTCCCCATCCCCCCATCCCTCCATCTCTCCATCCCTCCATCTCTCCATCCCCCCATCCCTCCATCCCCCCATCCCTCCATCCCTCCATCTCTCCATCCCTCCATCCCTCCATCCCCCCATCCCTCCATCCCTCCATCCCTCCATCCCTCCATCTCTCCATCCCTCCATCCCATAGTGTTGCGTGATGCTAACCATGTATGGCACCTAAAAGTCAAGTGTCGCTGCCAGATCAGTTCTGTGTGTGTGTGTGTGTGTGTGTGTGTGTGTGAGCGAGCATGTTTTTGCCCCAGCCCAGAGGAGAAAAACATGCTAACACGAGTTTGACACGTTTAGTGGTGTGTGTGTATGTGTGAGTGTGTGTGTGTGTGTGTGTGTGTGTGTGTGTGAGTTTTACACCTTTGGTGGTGTGTGTGTGTGTGTGTGTGTGGGTTTGACACTTTTGGTGGTGTGTGTGTGTGTGTGTGTGTGAGTTTGACACCTTTGGTGGTGTGTGTGTGTGTGTGTGTGGGGGGGGGGGGGGTTTGGTGGTGTGTGTGTTATGAAAACCAGTGTGGCAGTTTTGTCTTTTATTCCTTATTTGCAACAGAAGTGCAGCTCATTCCTCCTTTCTTTCCTTCTCCAATTATATCCTGTTTTTTTATCCCCATCTCTCCTTCCATAACACCTCGAGCACCCCCCCCCAGCTGGCACTAATAGACTGCAGCTCACTCAAACTCATTTCTCACACAAACTATTATTGAATACCAATATATAGTTCTACCCAGAGCTAACAAAAGACGTTACGTAAAGATTTGTTACCTTACTGTGCGTGTCTAGACTTAGGCAAACAGTAATCTATCTCACTTGAGTCCAATATACATTCACCACAAGAATCTTACTTCACTGTTTCTCTTTAATTCTCCTCTGTTTTGACTGTGTGAGTGGTTACAATAAAGTTTTTCAAAAGTCTTACTTCACTGTCCCCCCCGTCCTCTAACAAAGCCCTACTTCTGACACTAGAACCCTACTTCTGACACTCTAGAACCCTACTTCTGACACTCTAGAACCCTACTTCTGACACTCTAGGACCCTACTTCTGACACTCTAGGACCCTACCTCTCTGACACTCTAGGACCCTACCTCTGACACTCTAGGACCCTACCTCTGACACTCTAGGACCCTACTTCTGACACTCTAGGACCCTACCTCTGACACTCTAGGACCCTACCTCTGACACTCTAGGACCCTACCTCTGACACTCTAGGACACTCTCCTATCTCATCGACTACTCCTGTGGTGCGCTGCTACAATGCTAAGTGACAGATATTGACTGAGAATCGCCTCAGGCTTGAGGAAGATGCTCCTAATGAAGACAAAACTGCTCCGCCGGGCTCTGCCTCTGATGTACTCAGCATGCCAGATGTGTCCTGACCCCACCTCCGTCTCCCCTGGCCCGCCAAACAACAGCACAGCAGGGGGTGA
>NW_028152279.1:7500-10217 GCF_951799395.1 Argentina silus | reverse complement strand
CACACACACACACACACACACACACACACACACACACACACACACACACACACACACACACACACACACACACCACAAATACTGTGTCTTCTTCCTTTGCTCTGGTTTAAGATAAAAGAAGACAGCAGCACAAACTGAGTTCTGGGTGAAAGGCTGGTTGGGCGGTGGGGGAAGGCAGAGAGGAAAAACAGTTAGTTTAAAAGAGCCCTAATTGACGGGTTAGCCTGTAGGACTTCCCCTGGAGCCTGGCTGTGGCTGCTACTTCACATGCCCGCTTGGCACTGCCCGCCTGCCCATGGGGCCCACATACCCCGCAATGGGGGCAGCTGTGTGTGGCAGGCTGGCAGGCTGGCTGGCTGGCTGGCTGGCTGGCTGGCTGGATGGCTGACTCTCCGCTACCAGGCCGTGCTCCTCCACAGTGCACACTGTGCCCTTGCTCCCAGGGGAGGGCCGGGACGCGGAGCTGCATGGAGGGGCCTGCAATTAGGCGCGCGGCGGTAATGACAGGGTCGGTGAGAAGCAGCTGCTCAGCGCCCGCCCGCCCGCACCCTGCCTCTGAGACTGGGACTATGGCCAGGCCCCATGCCCTCATGCCCCATGCCAGGCTGAGGAGGAGCCCGCTGCTGCCCTACCATGCCTGCTGCAGAGGGCACTGGCCTGGCAGCCCCACGCAACGATGAGAGAAAAAAAAAGAAAATCGCTACTCTTAAAACTGCAGTGTCAGCACTTTAGGTCAAACTCAATGGGCTGTGCCGGGGAGAACTCCCCCCCCCCTCCCCCCTCCCCCCTCCCCCCTCCCCCCTCCTCCCCCCCCCTCTCCCTTCCCTTGCGGATTTTTGCCCTCTTGGGCGTCTTGCTCCGATGTGATTGCACTGTCATCCCCAAAGAGCAGTTTCAGGTCAATGCAGAAAAAACTGTCCACGACATTACATTACATTACATTACATTACAGGGTAGCGGGGGGAAAAAAAGGACTCTTTGATTTCCCCTGTGGAACGACTGAATGACCTATTCTGCTCTTGGTGCAGTTTCAACACGGTGGAGTGTGGGATTTCATCCTCAGGTAAAGCTGAAGCTGACCGTAATGTAGTCTGTTCGGTTGGGTAATTTAGGCACAACTACAACAGCATTACAAATCGCTACGTATGGCTTAACGGCATATATTTTATATATATATATATATAAATATATATAAAGATATATATTCTGTATATCTACAACACATGTCTATGCTCATACTTTTCATGTGTATGTCTGCTTTGGCATTACTGGTGTTTGTATGTAATACTGTAGGTGCCAATCCAGTTCCCTGGATTGAGTTGAGTTGAGTGTGTGTGTGTGTGTGTGTGTGTGACAGTGTACCTGTGTAGTTGGGGGGGCAGATGCAGGTGTAGTTGTTGATGCCGTCCACGCAGGTGGAGTTATTCTCACAGTCGTTGTCTTCACAGTCGTCTGGGTTCACCTCACACTGCAGACCCTCGTACCCAGGTGGGCACACACAGCTGTGGAGGGGAGAGAGAGAGAGAGAGGGGGGGGGGGGGGGGGGCACGGTTAGGGTTCTGGTCTGGGCTGGCACTAGAAGGGACATGATAGTGGGCACAGTTAGATACACAGACAGGCACTACCCGGGCGGGCACACAGGTACAGCGAGATAGAGAGAGAGGTTAGACATCTCGGCGGGCACAGTTAGATTTCTAGGCGGGCACACCCAGCTGTGGAGGAGATAGAGACGGACACAATGGGCATCGCAGTGGTCACAGCGAGAGGAGGGACAGCTGTATCGTGTCTGTCTACGAGTGGTTCTGTGGGAACATGGTTCTAGGGTCTCTCCCTCACCCCCCCCCCCCCCACACACACACACCCACCCAACCTCCTCCCCCTCTCCCTCTCTTTCATCTTCCAGTGTTTGGCCTTTAAAGACAAACCCAGCCTCTCTGTCTCTGTCTCATTACCCTGCTACATATGGGATCTGAATGTCATTGTAGAAAAAGCCTTCTGAGTGGTGCAGTTCCTCATCCCGAAGCCCTCGTCTGCGAGGGTACGACTCTGACACAAGATCAATACCTGCCTGATGACAGCTCCGCCAGTGGCTATGATGTCACTCTTTCCAGGGGTCACCACCCTGGGGCCCCCCCATATGCCTATTGACATTTGCAAACACACACACACACACACACACACACACACACACACACACACACGCACACACACGCACGCACACACACGCACACACACACACACACACACACACACACACACACACGCACACACATGTATGCAAGCATGTATGCTCACACACACACACACACAAGCACGCACGCACACACACACACACACACACACACACACACACACACACACACACACACACACACACAGAGTCAATCCCCTCTGGAGAACTCCTTAAGGGAAAATCTCAGGGTTTCCACAGAGCCTTCAAAGGGAGAGAGCCGTTTGATAAAGGCCCAGTCTAACCAGTGACGCACACACAGCCCAGTGACACTTATCTCATTCTCCTCTGATGCCCACATGCCGTGGCGCACCCATGCTAGCCCAGAGCCCAGAGCCCACGACCTAACTGTCTCCCCGCCCCACAGCTAGGGCAGGCAGGGCAGGGCAGGGGGGTGATGCCACAGGAGGAGAGAGAGATAGAGAGAGACAGACAGAGAGACAGACAGAGAGGCAAAGAGGCAGAGAGAGAGACAGCCAGACAGCCA
>NW_028152280.1:10000-23312 GCF_951799395.1 Argentina silus | reverse complement strand
CCCCCCCCCTCTCTCTCTCTCCCTCTCTCTCTCTCCCTCTCCCCTCTCTCTCTCTCTCTCTCTCCCCCCTCTCTCTCTCTCCCCCCTCTCTCTCCTCCCCCTCTCTCTCTCTCCCCCCCTCTCTCTCTCTCCCCCTCTCTCTCTCCCCTCCCCCCCTCTCTCTCTCTCTCCCCCCCCTCTCTCTCTCTCCCCCCCTCTCTCTCCCCCCTCTCTCTCCCTCCCCCCTCCTCTCTCTCTCTCTCTCTCTCTCTCTTCTAGGCACCACCATTTCCCCAGCTCCTCAACAGTACGTCCCAACAACCTGTACCTGAGCTTCAGCTCTGACATCAGCGTCTCCGCTGCGGCTTCCACCTGGAGTACACAGGTACGTTAGCCTAGCTATGTTAGCCTAGCTTCACCTGGAGTACACAGGTACGTTAGCCTAGCTATGTTAGCCTAGCTTCACCTGGAGTACACAGGTACTTTAGCCTAGCTATGTTAGCCTAGCTTCCACCTGGAGTACACAGGTACGTTAGCCTAGCTATGTTAGCCTAGCTTCCACCTGGAGTACACAGGTACGTTAGCCTAGCTATGTTAGCCTAGCTTCACCTGGAGTGCACAGGTACAGCACCAGTCAAAAGTTTGGACACACCTTGCCAAGAGTGTGCAAAGCTGTCATCAAAGCAAAAGGTGGCTACTTTGAAGAATCTAAAATATAAAACATATTCTGGTTTGTTTAACACTTTTTTCTTTACTACATAATTCCATATGTGTTCCTTCATAGTTTTGATGTCTTCAATATTAATCTACAATGTAGAAAATAATAAAAAATAAAGAAAAACCATTGAATGAGAAGGTGTGTCCAAACTTTTGACTGGTATGTACGTGCCTAGCTATATTAGCCTAGCTATGTTAGCCTAGCTTCACCTGGCGTATACAGACATGTTAGCGTTAACGTGGAATGAGGTCTTGTCAGGATGTTGATGTTAAGCAGAGCCAACCGTCAGCCTCTTGAAAGGGAGTGTGAATTTAAATGTTTCATCACCTGGCTGAGACTCTGACACAGATGGTGCTTGACTTTCACACAAATTATGTCTGAGTGAATTTGTGTCTCTGTGACGTTTAAAGTTAAAGTGCGTGTGTGTGTGAGAGTGTGTGTGTGCATGTGTGTGTGTGTGTGTGTGTGTGTGTGTGTGTGTGTGTGTGTGTGTGTGTGTGTGTGTGTGTGTGTGTGTGTGTGTGTGTGAGAGTGTGTGTGTGTGTGTGTGTGTGTGTGTTTTTGCCGTGCTACTCTGTCTGGAACGCCCTGACATCATCTCCCCTCCCCCCCCCAGCCATTGGCCTGGAGTCGTGCCCTGAGCCCCAGACCCCCAACTACGGCATCAAGGTGGGGGAACGCTACATGGTGGGGGACGTGGTGCTGTTCCAGTGTGAACAGGGATACTCTCTGCAGGTACCAGGACCGCTCTGTCCATGTCTCTCTACTCTCCTCTGTGGCTGCTCTGTGTGTCTTAAAGGGGAGGTCTCCCGGACACTATCCATCTGAGTGGTTGCTCTGTGTGTCTTAAAGGGGAGGTCTCCCGGACACTATCCATCTGAGTGGTTGCTCTGTGTGTCTTAAAGGGGAGGTCTCCCAGACACTATTCATCTCAGTGGTTGCCCTATGCGTCTTAACTCATTCAGTGCTGAGGGTGAATAAAATCGCCCAATTGGTCGACATTCCGGAGTACCGAGGGTGACTTTATTCACCAAAAATACAAAAATGATGATGCTTCATTTTGTAGCCAATCAGAGTGTTGTTGCTCGGTAAACACCACATTAAACACTTGGAACACTCTAGGTGGTGAGTGTTCCGGAATGCTTTGGCAGTTGGTGGGTTAACCAGGTCCG
Source organism: Argentina silus (assembly GCF_951799395.1). NCBI lineage: Eukaryota > Metazoa > Chordata > Actinopteri > Argentiniformes > Argentinidae > Argentina > Argentina silus. The sequence goes on along the minus strand of NW_028152280.1, from coordinate 21,443 downwards.
ATCTGACAGTTGGAAGCGGAATGTCTTCATGTTGGCCTTCTGCCACGTCTTCAGGTTAGCGGTTAGCCTTGAAGCTAAGCTAAGCTACGGTACGGCAGTCTCTCACTCTGGCTGGCAGGGAGCTGTAATCCACACACTCTGATGGAGAAAGATCAGTAAAAGATCAGTAAAAGATCAGTAAAAGATCAGTAAAAAAGGTTGGCTTAAGCGTTTCTGAGTTCATTCACTACTTCATTGCACAGGTCTTTAAAAATCCAGTAAATGTCAGTACTTAGACTTGTTTTCAGAGTAGGTTTCAGGGCAAAGTCTTGTTTCTTTGTCAGACTCCACGGTTGTTCAGTCAGCCAGAGATTGTTTGTGGTTCTGTGACCTTTATTGTGTCCTTTTAAAGAGTTTACATGAGGCATCAAAGTCTTTAGGCGGCCATCTTGTCATCCCAGTCAGTTTGTTTCAATTCTTCCTACATTTTCCCAAACCACATCCTTCATAAGGTGTCCCTGAAAAGACCTGCTTTTGTCTTGTTTGTATATTAATCTATTTTTGGTTAGCCTCCTGGTCATCAAAGTCAGATTATGAGTCGGATATTCCTGCCGTGAAGTTAAATGATTTTGTGACCCTTTCTGGTTTATTGCTGAAAATAAATTAAATTAATCAAGTTTTTGTGATTCTAGTCGGCCCATTAATCATCTGGCCGAGATCATATTTGCTTGTGATTTCCTTGAAGCTTTTTCTTCTGTTTGATTTATCAGCCCAGTTGAGATTAAAATCACGCAGTAAGGATGAGTTTCCTCAGGTTAATGTGGTGTCACTTTAAACTGTTCCTAGAAGACGCTTGATGGCGATGGTTGGTGTATGCTAACAATATATGCTAACAAAGTAGGTAAGCTGGTGTTATGTTGACAACAACACAGAATATTTCCACAGCACAGGTGAATTCAAGTTGGGTGTGTTTATGACAGTCCTTTACATAAACAAGCTTAACCCCCCCCCCCCTTAACCATGTCTCAGGTAAACAAAGGAAATCCACATTTGAATCAGTTAACAGTTTTTCAGGCTGATGGTTTTTTATATTCCTATCTGATGGTCTCACTTTAATGGTTTCATAGTCTGGATCTGAGTCCTGTCCTCTAGAGTAATGATGTCTGATGTCTGATGTTCAAACTCTGTTTGTTGTTAAAACTGTTGTTGTTTGTTTGTTTGTTTGTTTGTTTGTGTTACCAGGGGAACACTCACATCACGTGTATGCCAGGCCCGGTCCGGAGGTGGAACTACCCAGTACCGCTGTGTCTAGGTAGGTCCAATAGTCACTCCATCCCTCCATCCCTCCATCCCTCCATCCTCCATCCCTCCATCCCTCCATCCTTCCATCCTCCATCCTTCCTCCATCCTTCATCCCTCCTTCCCTCCATCCTCATCCTTCCATCCTCCATCCTTCATCCCTCCTTCCCTCCATCCTCCATCCTTCATCCCTCCATCCTCCATCCCTTCCCCATTATACAGTAGTGGTTTGACTGTGAGAGAGGGAAAGAGGGAAAGAGGGAGGGAGAGAGAGAGTTGATGTTTTGACTGTGAGAGAGAGAGTAAAAGAGAGAGAGAGAGAGAGAGGAGAGAGCAAGAGAGTTGATGTTTTGACTGCAAGAGAGAGAGGGAGAAAGAGAGAGAGGGGGAGAGGGAGAAAGAGAGAGAGGCGGAGAGAGAGAGAGAGAGAGAGGGAGAGAGAGAGAGGGGGAGAGAGAGAGAGAGAGAGAGAGAGAGAGAGGGAGAGAGAGAGAGGGAGAGAGAGGGAGAGGGAGAAAGAGAGGGGGAGAGGGCGAGAGAGAGAGAGAGAGGTTGAAATGTAGAGACGGGGCTGAGGTTGTCGGGGGGTTGTCATGTTTCTTGGCAGGCCGGCCGTGAACCCCCCCACTTCAATTATTCACCCCCCCCAACTGGTCACATCCATCCTTCACACAGAGATAAAAGTCTGGCTGGAGAGGGAGGGGGGCGGGGGCGGGGGCGGTGGGGAGGGGGGCAACCTGAGTCTGAAAGGCTCTTCTCACACGCTCACTCTCCTGCCAGCGGTCCGGGATGCAGACATGGAATAGAAACAGCCTCTCTCTCGTCTCTCGCCAGTGGGCCGTCCTTTGAACACGCCGACTTATTCCACTACAGACTACGCAACAAATAAAAGGAGGAGTGTGTGTGTGTGTGTGTGTGTGTGTGTGTGTGTGTGTGTGTGTGTGGGACCAGTCCTCTCATGCCTTATGCAGTTCCCCTCAGAGCGATGGAGGCCATGATGAATATTTTCTATGACTGGTTGTTTTTGATTGAAGTCCACACTCACTCATATGGATGCAGACACACACACACACACACACACACACACATGCACACACACACACACACGCACGCACGCGTGCAAACACACACGCTCACTCACTCAAACGCACATGGGCACACACACAGGCACACATACACACACATACACACACACACAACCGCGCAGCTCGGATAGCTCTCAACAGGGAACTGTTTACATTTACATTTTAGCAGACGCCTTTATCCAAAGCGACTTACAACAAGTACACTGGTCTAAGTAAGTGAATCATGTATACATCAGTCATCATAAGAAAAACAAATCTAAGCTAGGACCAGGGGCCATTGGCAGTCACAGTGCTGGAAGGAAGAATGGAAGGAAGAATTAGGAGCCCTATTCTACAAGATTGCAGGGTTTCAGACAGCCAAGGAACGCCTGGAGAGGATCATGCCGGCCTTGAGGTCAGTGGACAGAGAGAGTCGAAGGATGAGGAAAGAGTGGACAGGAGGGTGGAGGAGGCTGCATCAGTGGATAGAAGGGAGAAGGATTCAACAGAGGGTAGGGAGGATAAGACAGAGGAAGAGAGAGCGGTGAGGGAGAGGGTACGCAGGTTGTGACGAGAGGATACAGTGTGGGTAGAGACTGACTGGGAGGGGGTGGATTTGAGGGGAAAGGAGACGGATAAAAATGATGACCAGAAACTGGAAGAGGCGTAACAGTAAGGTTGGAGATATGGGAGGATCTGGTGAAGACAAGGTCGAGCTGATTGCTGCCTTATGAGTCGGAGGACAGTGGGACAGGGTAAGGCCGAAGGAGGAGAGAAGGTCAAGTACTCCAGACGAATGAAGCTTCTCTGACTGGATGTTGAAGTCACCCAGTAGTGAGAGCAGTGTGCCGTCCTCAGGGAAGCAGCTGAGAAGGACATGCATCTCTTCTAAGAAGTGGCCAAGCTGACCTGGAGGGTGATAGATAACAACAATGTGAAGTTTGACAGGGGAGGTGACAGAAACAGCATGGAATTCAAAGGTGGATGTGGACAGGTGTGACAGGGGAAGGACATTATGTGTCCACTTAGGTGAGATGAGGAGTCCTGTGCCTCCCCCTCATCCAGAGAGTCAAGGGGAATGAGAAAAGGAGTAGGCATCAGAGAGGGCTGCCGGAGTAGCTGTGTTTTCCGGGGTAATCCATGTCTCTGTGAGGGCAAGGAAGTGAAGGACATGAAGCAGGCGTAAACTGAGATAGCCTCTGCTTTCTGGACCGCTGACTGGCAGTTCCAAAGTCCTCCTGTGACAGTGAGGTCGTGGTCAGTTGAGCATGGTGGGTAGATTAGATTGGAAGGGTTGCAAGTGGGGGTGTAGCATCTATGTGTCCTCCTGAGGGATGAAATAACAGGAATGGGGAGGAAGCACATTGTGATATTTTCCGGTATTGAGATAGAGGGTTTGTGGGCAATACAACATTGCCCACTAGGTAGCACTCAATACACTCAGAGTAGTGAAAAAATATTCAAATAAAATAAAAATACTTAGTAGTTTGACCTTCCTCGATGGACTCCACAGATTGGCTCCTTCGTCTTTGTGTCAGGAGGCTGTCGCTCTGTGACCGTCAGGATAGAAGTACAGATTCTGTAATTGCTGATGACTTAGCAGGGTTGCAGCCCCTCCCACCTAACGGTCAGTTAACGACCAGACAGGCTTCACCACTCAGTCCAAATGTACTTAGTTCTTGTCAAAGCTGAGTAGGGACTTAAACACCTTGCAGAGAAGTTTCAGGCCCTCTCACTGGACATTGGTTTCAAGCAGATTGTTTTCAACAGAAACGAGGTCCCAGGGCTTCAGGCAGGGGAGCCACAGCAGTGCAACACGCTGAGTTAAACCAGATGAAATTACTCTGGAGACTGTATTTAATCTCTCAGCCGTCGTTTAATCAGTTTCTTTTTATCTCGCAGAATTACTTTTTACCTCCACAAAAACACGTGAGGAAGCAGCACAGAGACGGGGTCTCTCTTAACTGCTCTCAGCGTCCTAACAATATAACAATATAACAATATAACAATATAACAGCCTTTCCGTCTCCGCGCCAAAAGTTCTAAATTGTCTCCGCTGAAGTGCTGTGGCTTTTTATCTTTGTGGAAAAGCGAAAACCGTAACCGAGGGTAATGCACATCGGAGGGTAATGCACGTCGGAGGGTAATGCACGTCGGAGGAGCACAATGGGATGTTCTTTTTTCACAAAGATTATTTTAGAGTACAAAGCAAAGCTGACGACAGAAATCTACCTCTGATTGTGAAGCCGAAATGATCGTCACGCTGTTTGAACAAGTGTCATTAATAGGTTTTCAGATTTACTTATTTTTTCGTCTTTCAATAGTTTTTTTTTTCAGTGAGGCTCGAACAGTGGCAGGTATTATTAATACAGTGTTATTACATTTTAAGATAACACCGTTTCCTTTGGACACAGAACATGAAACCCCATTAAGAACTGAAACCCCATTAAGAACTGTCCTGTGTCTGCTGTCAACTCTGAACTCTCACTTTCAGTCAATGTTGTCACACATGAATGTAAATCATGAATGTAAATCATGAATAATGATGAAAATATGAAGTTGAATGTTTGTTGTTAGTATGAACATGAGTTTTTTTCTCCAGAAGATGCTTTAATAAGTGTGTGTGTGTGTGTGTGTGCGTGTGTGCGTGTGCGTGTGCGTGTGCGTGTGCGTGTGTGTGTGTGTGCGTGTGTGCGTGTGTGTGTGTGTGTGTGTGTGTTTGTCTCCTCAGCCCAGTGTGGAGGCTCGATGACAGACGTCAGTGGTGTGATACTGAGCCCTGGTTTCCCTGGCAACTACCCCAGTGGGCTGGACTGCACATGGACCGTCAAACTACCCATCGGCTTTGGTACGTGACCACCCCCCCCCCACCCACACACACACACCCATGCACACATACACCCATGCACACACACACGCACACACACACACACACACCGACGCACACACCCATGGCACACGCACGCACGCACACATGCACACAAACACACACACACACACACACACACACACACACACACACACACACACATGCAGACACACCGGGGAAATCATGCTTGAATCACACACTCACACGGTACAGGTAGAGCCTGACACCAGCCAGAATGTAAAAGCTAAACCCTGTTAGTCAGGCAGTTAGCAGAGCTCAGACAGACATGCTAGTTTAAACTGGCAGGCAGGCAGACAGACAGGCAGACAGGCAGACAGACAGACACACATACAGGCAGACAGACAGGCAGACAGGCAGACAGACAGACACACATACAGGCAGACAGACGGACAGACAGACAGGCAGGCATCTTAACAGAGACAGAGTCAAGTTGATATGGATGCTCTTGGGAGAGGAACCTTCTATGACGTGTGTGTGTGTGTGTGTGTGTGTGTGTGTGTGTGTGTGTGTGTGTGTGTGTGTGTGTGTGTGTGTGTGTGTGTGTGTGTGTGTGTGTGAGTGTGTGTGTGTGTGTGTGTGTGTGTGTGTGTGTGTGTGTGTGTGTGTGTGTGTGTGTGTGTGTGTGTGGTGAACTCAACCCGCCATTCACATCTAGTTAATGATTGATCACATGAGTTATTGATCAGGGAGCAGATCCATTAGCATGGTTTATGGATAGATATGACGCACGGTAGCATGTTTTATGAATCGGGACTGTAGAAGATACCGTCTCTGACGTTAGAAACACCAGCTGGGGTCTGTGTCTGACGGGAGAAACACAGCTGGGTTCACTGCACTCAGACCCAGGGTCAGGTTGGCCTGGTGCTGCAGGGGTAGCCTGCCGTGCAAGACCACTAGAGAAGTCTCTATGTTGTATCGGGGATTACGGTAGGCTGCACATGAAATGGGTCATCTGCCGACTCATGTGGTGAAACCAGGTCAAATCAAGGTAAATAGACCATAGCCTGGTTCATCTGGTGTTCCAGGTGTCCACCAGACCAGCAGTTCATCAGCTTCTTAGGTAACTAACCTGGTCAAATCACGGTATTAAGACCAGTGTCAAAGCAGTGAGGTAAATATAGATGTTTCTTAGGTAACTTACCTGGTCAAATCAAGTTATTGAGACCATAGTAAAAGCAGTGTATTACCTTGTATTAAGGTAAATGTAGTTTGTTTGTTGTCACATAGGCATCTACCTGCAGTTCTTTAACTTTTTAGGTAACTAACCTGGTCAAATCAAGGTATTTCGACCATGATCAAAGTGGTATCCAGGTAAATCTAGATGTTTACCTGTCGTCCCCCAGGCATCCACCTGCAGTTCCTCAACTTCTCTACGGAGGCCATCCACGACTACCTGGAGATCAGGAGCGGCAACTTAGAGACGGGCACAGTGATCGACCGGTTCAGCGGGCCGCAGGTGCCCAAGTCTGTGTTCAGCACCACCCACGAGACCGGCTTCTTCTTCCACAGCGACTACTCCCAGAACAAACCGGGCTTTCAGATCACCTACCAGGGTACGGCTTGGGTTTGACTCTATTCATTCATCCACACATTTAAAACATACCGGTGCAAACAGTTCTAAAGTTAGATCAGTAGAAGACTTCATATCACCTGCCAGGGTACCGCTGGGCTTGACTGTGTTCATTCATCCATATATTTACTGTAAAACATGCAGATATCATCATCCAGGTCCATAGAGTGAGATCAGTAGAAGACTTCATATCACCTGCCAGGGTACCGCTGGGCTTGACTGTGTTCATTCATCCATATATTTACTGTAAAATATGCATATATCATCATCCAGGTCCATAGAGTGAGATCAGTAAGACTTCATATCACCTGCCACGCTGAGACACCACGCTGAGACAACTGTTTCCTGGACACAGATTGAGCTCCTGCACGAAAAGGACTCCCCTGAGGCTCTTAATCTGTGTCCAGGACGCCTGCCCCATTCAAACCAGAGCAACATCCCAGTCATGTCTCTCCTTTACCACGGTCTATACACCGTCTATAGCTGCACCTTTACCACAGTCTACACACCGTCTATAGCTGCACCTTTACCATGGTCTATACACCGTCTATAGCTGCACCTTTACCACAGTCTACACACCGTCTATAGCTGCACCTTTACCACAGTCTACACACCGTCTATAGCTGCACCTTTACCATGGTCTATACACCGTCTATAGCTGCACCTTTACCACAGTCTACACACCGTCTATAGCTGCACCTTTACCATGGTCTATACACCGTCTATATCTCCACCTTTACCATGGTCTATACACCGTCTATATCTCCACCTTTACCACGGTCTATACACCGTCTATATCTCCACCTTTACCACAGTCTACACACCGTCTATAACTCCACCTTTACCACGGTCTATATCTCCACCTTTACCACGGTCTATACACGGTCTATATCTCCACCTTTACCACGGTCTATACACCGTCTATAACTCCACCTTTACCACGGTCTATACACCGTCTATATCTCCACCTTTACCACCGTCTATATCTCCACCTTTACCACCGTCTATATCTCCACCTTTACCACCGTCTATATCTCCACCTTTACCACCGTCTATATCTCCACCTTTACCATGGTCTATACACCGTCTATATCTCCACCTTTACCATGGTCTATACACCGTCTATAGCTGCACCTTTACCACCGTCTATATCTCCACCTTTACCACCGTCTATATCTCCACCTTTACCATGGTCTATACACGGTCTATATCTCCACCTTTACCATGGTCTATACACCGTCTATATCTCCACCTTTACCATGGTCTATACACGGTCTATATCTCCACCTTTACCATGGTCTATACACCGTCTATATCTCCACCTTTACCACGGTCTATACACCGTCTATAGCTCCACCTTTATCTATACATCTTTATATCATTTTTCATATGCATACATGCATAGTCATTCATCTGGGTTATTGGTCATGGATTGACCGTTTGATTGATTATTTGTCATCGATTGATTGTTTGATTGGTCATTGATTGATTGATGGATGGATGGATTGATTGATAGATAGATAGATACATAGATTGATTGATAGATAGATAGATAGATAGATAGATAGATAGATAGATAGATAGATAGATAGATAGATAGATTGATTGATTGATTGATTGATTGATGGGTGATTGATTTGCAGCCTACCAGCTCCAGAGCTGCCCGGACCCGCGCCCGTTCCGTAACGGCATAGTGATTGGCGGCGACTTCAGCGTGGGCCTGACCGTGGCGTTCGAGTGTCTCCCGGGCTACTCCCTCATCGGCGAGGCGTCCCTCACCTGCCTGCACGGCATCAGCCGCAACTGGAACCACCCGGTGCCGCGCTGCGAAGGTAACGGCCCGCCACCGCGGCTAGGCTAGGCTAGGCTAGGCTAGCAGGGTGTGTTTGAGGTGGCGGTGTTGATGGAACTGTCACTCAGGGGAGGGGAGGCTGGTGGAGGTAGACGTCGGATCGGAGGACGGGCGCGTTGTAACGCATGGAACGGAACGAGGAATGGTATCACACCTGTGTACACACACCTGTATGAACAAACTTTTACCTGTCTAAATGAGATCTCACCTGTATAAACATGCTCTCACCTGTATGTCCTCCCTCCCTATCCCAGCTCTGTGTGGGGGTAACATCACATCCATGAATGGGACCATCTACTCCCCCGGCCACCCTGAGGAGTACCCCAACTTCCAGGACTGTGTGTGGAGCGTCAGGGTTCCCCCCGGCAACGGAATCTACATAAACTTCACCGTGCTCAGCACCGAACCCATCTACGATTACATCACTGTGTGGTAGGAACCTGCTTAAAGACACATTATACAGGAGTGTACCTCTCGGGGCGCTCTTGAGCTAAAAGCTACATTGTACATCACTGTGTGCTTGAAGCCTGCTAAAATATACATTATACAGGATTGTGCCTCTAGGGGCGCTCTTGAGCTAATATAGGTCCTCTAATTAGTCAGATAGATTATGTGTTAGGAACCTGCTTAATTATACATTATACAGGATTTTGCGTCTAGGGGCGCTCTTGAGCTAAAAGGGGCCCTCTAATTAGTGGTAGGGGCCAGCTTAAAGCTACATTATACAGGACTGTGCCTCTAGAGGTGCTCCTGAGCTAAAAGGGGTCCTCTAATTAGTCAGATATAGTGCCCAGAATGTGTTATGTTTTATTTAAGCTTTATTTATTCAGGGAGACCAGCAGCAGGCCCTGTTACACAGAGACGACAGATAGAAGAAGAAGAAGAAAATAAACAAATAAAAGAAATGTACATAATAAGAACCAGTTTCAAACAAAACAATACAAATAGTTTACAAGATCACCTCAATTAAAAAGACACCACACGAACCACAAGTACAGAAAACAGATTTGAACAGATCCTTCACTGACCAAACAGCACCACTGTCCAGTTCTACAGCATCCGGAAGTCATTTCAAGACCGAGGAGCACAGAAACTAAAATCACTTTTCCCCAATTCTGTAGAAACCCGTGGGACATTAAAAAGTACCTCTGTTCTGTGAGCGTGTCTGATTACCACAAGGTCGCCATGTAAGGTAATGATGTCAGGTAAATTGGGAGTTTCGAAAGAACTAATTTATATACATAAATGAAATCCAATGATAATCCCTTCTGGAAGTCAAAGACTCCCAACCCACAGACTGATACAGAAGACAATGGCGGGTGCGGAAACTACCCCTAGAAATGAACCGCAGAGCGGAATGATTAACCGCTTTTAGAACTGAAAGTAAATTGTGTCACCATAGTCAAGGACAAGGGGGAGCGTTGCCTGGACAACCCTCCTCCTAGTTTCCAAGGTGAGGCAGGATTTACTTCTATGCAAGAAACAAGTTTAACTCTCAAATGCTTTAACAGTTTTTCAGCGAGAGTTTTAAAAGTCAGTTTATCCTTAATACAAATGCCCATGTACTTATAATGAGGGACTTGTTCAATCTGGGCTCCTTTCAAGGTACACATGCAGATCATTGGAATCAATATTATGGGATATAGAGAAAAGCATACAAAATGTTGTCCTTGTTCAGCACCAGCTTAAGATCAACAAAACGATTTTTTAATAGAATCAAAACCTTGCTAAAGGTCATGAATAGCCTGCTGAACTGAGGGGGCACAGGAGTAGACAACAGTATCATCAGCATAAAGACACAATTTACAATTGTTCAAGGACACACAAACATTATTGATATAAATGGTAAACAACAGTGGACCTAGAACTGAACCTTGTGGAACACCTTTATTAATATTGAGACTGAACTCCATCTACTGAAATACATTGAGTCCTGTCCTGCAGGTAATTTTGAAACCAATTACCAAGCCAACTGATCCAAACCAATGGCAGATAACCTCTGCAAATGGAGGCCATGATCAACAGTATTGACAGCCTTAGAGAGGTCAATATAGAGGGCTGCACAATGCTGTTTCTTATCCAGAGAGATAACAATGCAATTTGACGATGTCGAAGCAGAGATTGTGCTATAAAATGCAATTTATTGATAAAAAGGACTGCATCAGAGAATTGATATGGGATTTTATTATTTTTGCTAAACAAGAAAGCCTCGAGATAGGGCAGTAATTATTCAAATCTCTGGGATCCAATCCCCCCCCCCCCAACCTCCCAATTCCCATTCAGCATGCTTAAAAACTAAGAATTGTGGTTTAATGAGGCATGAAATTGATTGATATCCAGTCAACATACACTCATCATACACTCAACACAAGTAAACAAATGCTGGGGGATAGAACACTGAGGGATAGAACACTGGAGGATAGAACACTGAGGGATAGAACAGATAGAACACTGAGGGATAGAACACTGAGGGATAGAACAGAGAGAACACTGGAGGATAGAACACTGAGGGATAGAACAGAGAGAACACTGGAGGATAGAACAGATAGAACACTGAGGGATAGAACACTGAGGGATAGAACAGAGAGAACACTGAGGGATAGAACAGAGAGAACACTGAGGGATAGAACAGAGAGAACACTGAGGGATAGAACAGAGAGAACACTGAGGGATAGAACACTGAGGGATAGAACAGATAGAACACTGAGGGATAGAACAGATAGAACACTGAGGGATAGAACAGATAGAACACTGAGGGATAGAACAGATAGAACACTGAGGGATAGAAC
>NW_028152281.1:0-5000 GCF_951799395.1 Argentina silus | reverse complement strand
CCACCTAGAGCGTACACTGCCTACAAACTCGTTTCGTTTCGCCTTTTAACTTAACTTGTTTCGCGGCGAGGGTGAATAAAGTCGCCCGAATTGTCAGCATTCTAGAGTGCCAAGGGTGACTTTATTCACCAGAAAAATGATAAATTACGATGCTTCACTTTGTAGCCAATCAAAGTGTTGTTGCTAGGTGAAACACACTAGGTGGTGACTGTTCCGGAATGCCTTGGCAGTTGGTGAGTTAAAGACACGGAGGGGAGAAAAATATGCAGACACAATGTGGGCATGCAAAACCGTTAAAAAACGGGTTTTTTAATGTTTTATACCAGGTCATGTGTGATCGGACTGTGATCTGATCGTCATATTCGAATAACAGAATGCTGATTTGCTTGACAGGTGTTTCTGGTTAGTCAGGTGTGTTCCGTCACATCATTTGTGCAGGCATGGCCTCTGAAACTCTGAGCGGGCCTTTCCTCCGGAGCTCAGAGAGAGACACGCGCTGCACAAACACAACAAAGGAACCGCCCAGAACGCTGGCGAGAGTCCAAACCGTTGACGAGACTGTTGTGGTAGAAGTACTTGTTTTGCAGTATATTTTGGGAGTATATTTTGGGAGTCTGTGTTTGCTTCCGCTGTAACCGCGGCGATCAGCTCGGATTTGCGTCACCGCCCCTGCGAGGTTGTTCGCAGCGCGTGCACCTGCCACCGGAGATCAGCACAGAACCCACAGAACTGGACGTAAAGCTCCCCGTCCCTGTCCTCCCCCGTCCGCAGCCCCTTGGCCCCCTCTCCTCTGTGACCCTGCCCCCCCCCACCCCTCCCCCCTCCTCTCTCTCTCCTCATCTCACCCATCGTTTCCCCTCATTTCCTCTCCCCTCCCCCCCCTCCCCCCTTCTCTCTCTCTCCTCATCTCACCCATCGTTTCCCCTCATTTCCTCTCCCCTCACGCTCTGACAGACCATGGGAAAGTTTAAACAGAAGTGCTTTGATATGTTTCCGGCCCCGTGTCCCATCTTTCAATTCATTTCACTCTGCCTCTTTCCACTGCATGCCCACACACACACACGCACGCACGCACGCATGCGCACACACACACACACACACACACACACATACACGCACGCACGCACACACACCCCCACCACCCTCTCCGCTGCAGCCTTCACTATGCCTCTCTATCTCACAGCCGAGTCTATGGACATTCATGCGGAGGTCCGTGTCAAAGGTCAGCGCTCACATCGAATGCTGTTTGTTCAGGCAGAAGAACATTGTCTTCCGCACGCGACCAACGGAGACGTGTACTGTATCTGTAGGTATGGACGCCTGACTGGGTACAGAAGCACGGATCAGGCTGGCTCCCTACTGTACTCTGAACCAGTATCTTGATAATGTCAGAACATCCTCAGTGATCCCTGACAGGAGGGGTAAAATAGGTGGACGGCACAGCTGCTGGTAGTACTACCGTATGACATGTGCCAAAACTCTACGTCTGCGTCCAGGTTTCCATCCATCGTCTCTTTCGACTCGTTGCCCACTGAAGAGGAGAGGAACTTCACTGAAGAGGAGAGGAACTTCAGTAACTATTGGAGGTCAGTGGAGGTTAAGGAGCTTCAATGTGAGGGAACGCAACCCTGACCGTGGTTGACAGATCACTGACTGATAACTTTTAAACGCGGTCTCATGGTACGGGTACCTACCGTACAAAGTCAAGTGCAATGGCAGATCGCCCCAGAGCGTCAGTCAGATTGTCAGTCAGATTGTCAGTCAAATCAAATCGAATTAAATCAAATTGTATTTGCCACGTTCATCCCATGCAGCCGTAATTGACATCGTGAAATGCTTTGGGATCTTGCTCCTCGCTCTACAACAGTCGACAACAATCAACCAATTAGCAATACAAAATAATACAGTAATAAAAAAGTGACAATAGAAATAGTGCAATAATGTGCAATAATGTCAGATGTGCGATAATAATGACAGTCAGATTGTCAGTCAGGCCAACAAGGTTGTTGGCGACAATCAGCCACAACCGCGAGGCGACAATCAGCCACAACCGCGAGGCGACAATCGGCCACAACCACGAGGCAACAATCAGCCACAACCACAAGGCAACAATCAGCCACAACCGCGAGGCGACAATCAGCCACAACCGCAAGGCGACAATCAGCCACAACCGCGAGGCAACAATCAGCCACAACCGCGAGGCAACAATCAGCCACAACCACGAGGCAACAATCAGCCACAACCGCAAGGCGACAATCGGCCACAACCACAAGGCCTGTTCACACAGACCTTCACTAAGACGGCAGTCCAGGTGTTCAGTGGCGGTCCTCATCCCCTCCATCCATCATTCACGTGCCACCATCAGGGTGGAGGGATGGAACACTCTTGCTCGAGTTATCATCATTACTCCGCTAGAACCCTCCTCAACAAGAGCCTGTTGAAATAACCCGTTTGTATGGATCCTGTGTGTTTATGATGTTATGTGTGATGTTATGTGTGATGTTATGTGTGATGTTATGTGTGATGTTATGTCTGTTTCTACCTCCTCTTTCTCACCATTCTTGTGCCAGGGTGCCAAAGAAATAAGCACCGTATGAAAATGTAACGGACAATAACGTTTTCTTAATGACTCTTTATTCTTAAAACCAACATGTCGCAGCCTGTAGCCTTCACCAGCGTCCATGCCAACATATCGAGGCAAGGCACAGTATGTACAGCAGTAGAGGCTGGTGGAGGTAGAAATCGGAGGACGGGCAGAGGAGGACATTGTAAGGCATGGAATGGAATGAGGAACGGTATCAAACACACGTGCGTCACAATGAGCCTGTCCTCCAGCGTCCACCTCAGCCAGCCCTGATGTACAGTAACAGAAACCTGCTCAGTGGCAACAAGAAAAAAAAAACGAACCGAACAAAAAGCAATTACAGGACAACAGGAACACACATGCTGAGTAAATCACTCCGGTAAAGTGGTGCAGCACAGTACATAGTCATTAGCATTAGCGGAACCATAGAGTATCAGTGGGAATAACGGCTAGGATAATCAGGCTTAATCCTGAAGCTAATGAGCGCTATCAACAGCAATACACTGTGCCCTTTGTTACCTGAGGTAAAGGTGCAGCGCTAGAATTAGCTTCCCGGGGTAACTCACCAGGGTTCTTCTGCTACAGGCTAATGCGCTATACTCCTCTGGAAGATGAGCTGTCGAAGCAGAGAGGCTCCTAGAAGCTTAAGCTCTACACAGGCCTCTCTTTGGAGTTAATTGAAATTAGAGGAAATGAGGGAGGATTTAACATGGAGTAGATTTATTAAGTCTATATCCACCCTCTTATCATACGATTACTGCTATGATCCTTCAGTGGGGATACGTCAGTGGAATTAGACCTGAGGGACTGTCTGTCTGTCTGTCTGTCTGTCTGTCTGTCTGTCTGTCTGTCTGTCTGTCTGTCTCTCTGAAAGACACAAGTGCTTTGGCTCTCGCTTTCTCCGAGATAAACTAGCTCCCTTCAACCCTATCTCCTCTGTCCATCTCTCCATCCCCCCATCCCTCCATCTCTCCATCCCTCCATCTCTCCATCCCTCCACTGCACCATCACAGTGGCCCACTTCCTCCCTCCTATCTCATGGCCTGGTTCCTATATACTGTACAGCCATTCCCTCATTAACTTCCACATCTGTGTGTGTGCGTGTGTGCGTGCGTGTGTGTGTGTATGTGTGTCTACGGACCCATCCAATCTCCATATCAACATGGCACTTCATTAAGGCTTTATTACGAGTCGCTTGGCCACGCTTGGCTGACATGTGGGCCGAGGGAACGGGTCCCTTTACCCACCCCCCACTTCTGCTCAAGGGGGGGGGGGGGTTGAGGGAGGGAGAGAGAGAGAGAGAGAGAGAGAGAGAGAGAGAGAGAGAGAGAGAGAGAAAGAGACAGAGAGAGAGAGAGAGCGAGGGAGAGAGAGACAGAGAGAGATAGAGAAAGAAAGAGACAGAGAGAGATAGAGAGCGAGGGAGAGAGAGAAAGAGACAAAGAGACAGAGAGAGAGACAGAGAGAGAGAGAGAAAGAGACAGAGAGAGAGACAGAGAGAGAAAGAGAGAGAGAGAGAGAGAGAGAGAGAGAAAGGTGAACGAGAAAGAAAAGAGGGGGCCGGAGGGTAATCAGCCGAAAAATACCATTAAAAAACAAGGCAGCTTCAGCCCCCTCTCTCTCTCTCTCTCTCTCCGCTTGCGTCTCCCGCACTCTCATAGGTCAACGTGCTTCCCCGTGTGATAATCACCACTAATGAAACCACCTATTTCCCCTCTAATAGTCCACAGTGTGCACCTTGTCTCCCAAGGGAAGACTGACAATAACCCAGAGAGACAGAGAGAGAGAGAGGAGGAAGAAAAACCTCCACAAGCTCCTCCCGCCGCCTCGCCGCGAGCCCAAGGTCGAGGCGAGACTGCGGGACCGCGAGACTGACACTAATCCAAATTGGTTATTTGACAGGGAGATAATTTGTCTTGTAGATTACAGCGGTTATCATTATCGAGGGGCCATCGTTAATGGCAGAGGTCAGCCGCCGAAGCCCGAGTGCGGAATCACTGATTGGCACTGGTCAGCCGGAGGTCTCCAATCAGTGTCATCTACTGTCTACTGTAATGAATCAATGGGCCGGAAACTGCGGCGGCGGTGTCGTGGTCTGCGCAGAGGAAACAGAGCCAAAATGGCTGACCACTTCCGATGCTGTTGTCTTGAACGCAAACAACACAAGTCGACAGACGTATTTCGTAGTCAGAGATTATCCGAGGAGGGGTAGATGCTGTCAAACATTGACACGTTGCGTCAGCAGCAGTCAGATGCATGGCACCATCACGTCTAAGCGCGTGTTCATTTTCAGCATCCGTCCCCAGTTGGACTTTCAAATAAGAAAAGAAAAGAAATTTGCTGCATTCATTTGCTCCTCGGAAACTAGGAAACTAGGAAAATCTCTACCCCGGCAACTCATGTACCTCTGAGAATT
>NW_028152282.1:2500-4549 GCF_951799395.1 Argentina silus | reverse complement strand
TCTCTCTCTCTGCCATCCCCTCTCTCTCTCTCTCTCTCTTCTCTCTCTCTGTTTTTCTCTCTAACGCTCTATTTATCCCCCCCCCTCTCCCCCCCCCCCCCTCTGTCCCTCTAGGTTACAGCAGAGGACAAGAAGAAGGACGACAATGCCACCAGTGGTAAAGAGAGAGGCTCCGCTCCACCCAGCCTCTCCACCAGGCGACCACACAGAGCTCTGACCTACTATCTCACACACTACTGTACCCTACAGTACACCATACTGTACCACACCAAACACTGTACCCCCACCCCCAGGTCCTAAATGCATTGTAGGAGTTACATTGGAAGACAAGATGTTTTTGGGTGATTTTTTTGGTTTACAGTGATGTCACCCCATTAGTTTGATGCGCTGATGTTTTTTTTACGAGTGTTTTTATCCCTCTATCTTTCTTCAACCCCCCCCCCCCCCCCCCTCTCCCCCCCTCCCCTCCTCCTCCTCAGCCGGTTCTTTGGCTGAGACTTCTTTGAAGATGGGGCTGGAATTATGCCTCATGACAAGCGGCCAATTATCCGGCTTTCCCTCTGCCCCCGTTTAGTTGCTTAGTAACACCTGCTGTGTGGCGTAACGAGAGAGAGAGAGAGAGAGAGAGAGAGAGGACCGCGGCGGCGGCTGCTCTCTCTCTGACCGCAAACTCATAGCGTATGATACCACGCCGTGTGTTGTGTTTAGACGTTTAGGGTCATTACGGGAGTTAACAGCAGAGTTCCTTTCTCTTCATTGACATGGGGGATCTGTCGACAGTTAGAAACGCCATCTGGGTGCCGTGAAGCCCTTTCATGACTTTGCCGGTTGCCACGGTCACAATCACACGGCAAACACACCCAAAAGTTAGCCGCGGTTAGCGAGAGCTGCTGTCACGCTTCTCGGTGGATTCTTGATCTGAAATGGTTGGTCCCGAAGCCCGCTTTGTACGATCACAGCTTCACGTTCTAATTAGACTCACACAAGACATGTTAGTGCTGTTTATATTTAGACGGGCAGATTTTTCAAGGTCACGCTTCATCCCGTAGCCATAGTGTGTGTGTGTGTGTGTGTGTGTGCGTGTGTGCGTGTGTGCGTGCGTGTGTGTTTGTATGCGTGTGCGTACGTGTGTGTGTGTGTGTGCGTGTGTGTGCGTGCATGTGTGTGTGTATGTTTTGAAATGCATTCTTAATGGTCGTCTTCTCCCTACAGAACAGGAGGCATGCGAGCCGGCACCGGTCCCAGACCGGCCCAAACCGGTTCAGAAGGAGCCCAGCCCGGCGCTGCTGAAGTCCCATGACGTGTTTGTGTGTGATAAGCCCATGCTGCAGGAGACCTGGGTGGACCTGGATGACTTCTCCAAGTGCTTCCAGTAACTAAATCCCAACCGGCACTGTATCAACTATCGATTTTCCGTTTCGGCCTTCTACAGTATGTCTGTGGGGCGGTGGAGGTCGATCTAGGGTTCTACTGAACACTTATCTCTGGAAAAAAAAAAAACTTCTTGTTTTTATGTAAATGCTTTATGGATTTTTTTTTATTTTTTTTAGGACACTTCTGGTTTTCCATAAGCCAAACACGTATCCAAATCATTCCCAGAAATCCCATTTCAAGGTAAACCTATTCCCAAGTCTCTCGCCCGTGTTTCTAGTGAATCAAACCTACAGTATCCATCAATACCTGTCCTGCACTGAAAGATCACTTTCTATGCTACAGTACATGCATAGGTCAAGGTGCTAACTGGTTTTTAAGGTGCTAACTGGTTTTTAAGGCACTAACTGGTTTTTAAAGCGCTAACTAGTTTTTAAGGCGCTAACTGGTTTTTGCTAACTGTTTTTTTGTTGCCATCAGAGCACCATCTCATCCAAGATGTCCACCATGGCGGTGAACCTCACCGTAGCCTCCACCAACTCCACGGCCTCGCCTGGACGCCACCCTGGCTCCTCTGCGGCTGCTCACCCTCAGGTACAGACACACATGGAGGAGCCTCCAGCTACACCTGTTACTGCTGCCCCTACTCCGGTACCAGAGGGAGGGAGAGAGAGAGGG
>NW_028152283.1:0-11323 GCF_951799395.1 Argentina silus | reverse complement strand
CGGTACACCGATCAAGTACAACATAAAGACCCAGACGGAGAAACCTGAACGCTATATGCTGAATGCAGCTAAGTAAAATCTGCACTTAGACCAGGCAGATTAAATTTGTATTTCCCGCCCTTTGGGTCAAGGCCGATCTGTGTAAACAAAGACCCAACGGCTACGGCCAACTAGATCGTAACGCCTGTCGGACAAACAAGCTGATTTGTCTGAAGCTCCGTCTTATCCTGCACAAATCAGCGTCATCCATTGCACAGCTTTCACGAGTTCTTCTTGTAGCTATTCAGATTTTATATAAGTATTATTGTCGTTTTATATAAGTATTACTTGGTTCGTAGGACGGACCTCGCCTTATATTGTTCGCGCCAGCTGGGTTCTCAGCAAACTAAAAGGCAGGGGTAGGCCCTTATAAACTATATACTAATAAGGCTACTTCAACAAGACGTTCTTTTATACCCAGTGTTGCCCTGGGGGTGAAGATCTCTCCAATTTCTTTGCACGGGCACAACGTCTTGTCACTCTGCACGCACCACTACGGTGCCTATACGGTTTTAGTGCTGTTGACCTATGCTGAGCGCGAACGGGTTTTTACAGTTTATTTTATTTTATCGTCGATGTCAAACCGTCATTTTTAGAATCGATATATTGCTATCATTTTATAAATTTTTCATAATTTGAGGACAATAGACTATCATTAAGACAATGTCTCCGCTATTTCTTTTGTGTGTTTTATTTTTATCATGTTCATTGGCTTCGAGAGGTGGTGATTTTGTCCTGTGCAAGCCACTTACCCTCCAACGGTCGGCTGTCATCTCAACATTTCCCCAACCTACGAGAATACAACATTCTTTGTCCGTTTTACACAGCTTGCCATGTCTTAATCTTTGTTTTAATCGCAAGTTACTGCCAATCCCCCGCTCTACGCCTACATTTAAATTAGCAATAATTCTACTGCTAGCGGGCGACGTAAGTCTAAATCCTGGGCCTGCTGTCAGGCGTAACATTCGGTTGGCTACCACAAATGTTCGATCAATTCGGGATAAGACAGCATCACTTAGCGATTTATTAATTTCTAAAACAATAGACATTCTTGCTGTAACTGAGACCTGGCTCAGACCACATGATACAGCTGCCTGCATTGCTGACATTTCTCCTTCTGGTTATACCTTCCATCATCGACCACGTTCAGTTAGACGAGGTGGTGGTGTTGGCTTTTTGGTATCAAAACAGTTCAAAGTTAAATTACATTCGAACCATGAATACTCTAGTTTTGAATCCATTTCTGTTGAAATTTCAGATTCTTCTTTCTCCGCTTATTTCGTCTGTATTTATCGCCCTCCAGGACACCCAGCCAATTTCTTTGAAGAACTCCAGGATCTACTAGAAAATTTGGCACCTATTCACTCAGAATTTTATATTTTTGGTGATTTTAATCTTCATTTGGACATACCTTCAGCAATAACAACTACCTTTAATGACATCCTGGTTTCGTTTGATTTGAAACAACATGTTACCTTTTCGACACATATACATGGCCACTGGCTCGATCTTTTCATAACTCGTTCAACTTGTTACAATATCAAAACACCTACAGTTTCGGATGGTTTATCAGACCACCACACAGTCATTGTCGATGTTAACGTTTCCAGAACTAAATTAGAATCAAAACACAATGTATTTTACAGACCTATTCATAAGATTAACATCGCTGCTTTAAAGGCTGACATCCTTAAATCCGACCTAATCATAAAACCAAAGGGACACCTATCCGATTTGTGTGGACAGTACTATCAAGTACTCAAGTCTTTACTTAACAAACATGCACCTGTAAGATCCAAATCTGTATCTCAAAAACCACCCGCTCCATGGATGACTCCCGAAATTCTACAATCTAAAAGGCGTCGTCGTTATCTTGAGCGCGTATGGCGCAAATCACGCTCGTCTTTGGACAGGTCGCGTTATTCAAAACACTGTCACTACTGCAACAGACAAATGGCCAAAGCTAAATCGGATTATTACACAAATATGGTCTCAAATAACTCTGAAAGTCCACGTCAGCTATGGAACTGCATAAATCAAATTCTACACAGGCGGCCTGCTCCATCTCTTCCTAATCATGTTTCAATCAAGTCTCTATGTGACTCGTTCTCTAGACATTTCAATGACAAAATCAGTCTTATCCATTCTGCTTTCCCAGATCATACTTTTAGTACTGTAAACGTGGCCTCTCCACGAGTAAATTCTTTACTTGTATCATTTGAACCTGCCACAGCTGATGAAGTGAAGAAAATAATTATGTCTTCCCCAAATAAGTCCTGTGAGCTTGATCCACTACCAACCGTACTGTTGAAATCTTGTCTTGATACATTGCTCAAACCAATAACGGACATTATAAATGCATCACTGTGTTCTGGCTTGTTTCCGGATGATTTCAAACACGCCCATGTCAACCCACTTCTTAAGAAGACATCTTTGTCTAAAGAAGATCTAAACAGTTATAGACCTGTTTCCAATCTCAGCTTTATTTCCAAAATACTTGAGAAAGTCGTAGCAAGCCGTCTAAAGTCTCACATCAGCTCAAATTGTTTATCTAATGTGTCACAATCAGCTTACAAAGAGTTTCATTCTACAGAAACTGCTCTCTTAAAAGTACACAATGACGTTACCTTAAACATTGACAAAGGAAAAGTAACAGCACTTACCTTGCTGGATCTGTCTGCCGCCTTTGATACCATAGATCACAGCATCCTTATTAAACGCTTATCCTTGTGGTATGGCATATCTGGCACAGCTCTGAACTGGTTTTTATCATACCTAACTGGTAGACACCAAACCATAAAGATTGCAAACTGTTTCTCGGCCGCACTCCCCACTTCATGTGGTGTCCCCCAGGGTTCTGTTCTGGGGCCTTTGCTGTTCACTCTTTACACTACGCCACTCAGCTCTGTTATCCAAAATCATAACTTGGATCACCACCTTTACGCAGATGATACACAGATCTACATTTCTTTGGCTACCTCGGATACAAATCGCTCCCTAAATCAGCTCAGCGATTGTCTCCAGGATATCTCCCTCTGGATGACTGACAGCAAATTAAAGTTAAACGCAGACAAAACTGAATTTCTCATCATTGGTACTCCAAAGCAGTGTGGCAAACTTGATGTTTTTTTCCCGACATGTATCCTGAATCAAACTATCATACCAGCAGCCTCAGCGAAGAATTTGGGAGTCACCTTTGATAAGAATTTCAACTTTAGACAACATATTTCTCAAACGTGTCGTTGCTGTTTTTATCATATCCGTGATCTTCGCCGTATTCGCCGGTATATGTCACTTTCTGTCGCAAAAACTATTGCAACAGCTCTTGTTAGTAGCAGACTTGATTACTGCAATTCCCTCCTTCATAATATTGCTATCAAGGATATTACAAAACTTCAACGTGTCCAAAATTGTCTGGCTAGGGTAGTTACACGATCTCCTCGTTTCTCTCGCTCAGTGCCACTTCTAAAATCATTGCATTGGCTCCCTGTGCAATATCGCATTATTTTTAAGATCTGTACAATTACCTATCAAGCCCTTTCAACCAAACAACCTGCATATTTACATTCAATGCTCACTCCAGCAAGACAGCCCAGACAGCTTCGGTCGTCTGGTTCTGATTTACTTTCTGTTCCCAGAGTTAAGACAAACGCTGGAACTCGAGCTTTCTCGGTTGCCGCACCAACCCTGTGGAATTCACTCCCCGACAGCGTAAAATCAGCAAGAAATATAGCTTCATTTCGCCGTAATCTTAAAACCTATCTTTTCAAAATGGCCTATCCTCCTTAGCTTCTTGGCACCTCCATCCATCGGTTGACGACTTTTTGCATTGTATATGGTCACGAGAATGCCTAATCCTTTGGTTTTGTTGCGCCACTGAGCTCGGATTTTCCGAGGATATTGGCGCTAAAGAAGTCCTTTTATTATTATTATTATTATTAGCATCCGTCAACTCGTAAATCAAATTAAAGACGTCAAGACTCAATTGTCAGGATTCAGTGTCTGTGACTGTGACACTGACAGACACAGTGTTGATGCATGTTGTTAACACTGACAACAGCCGAGTACCTACATACCTACGTTCCAAAAGAATTTCTCGCATCGGCAGAGTAGAATTAACTCACATAATCGCGCATAGTGATTCTTCCCGAAAGTTAAAACTTAAAAGTAGCTAACGGGAAAACTACCGCAAAATCATGCACACAAAATCGTTTAGTCTTGTTTAGGTATTTTCCAAGGGGACCGCAGTTAATGAAATCACAAACATTTGAGATTTTATCTATAATTTACCGTATCACACAGAAATAATAAATTTAAAATACGTTTTTTTCATAGCGTACGTATTTAATACTTCACTCAATAACTCCATATTGTCATATGATTAAATAATAATTACACCAAACAGCTATAAAGAGAGCATTTAGTCCGTCACATAGAACATGATGCCCTCTATCGGGAATATTGATACACGTGTTCGTTGAATTCCAAACTCTCCGCTAGGCGCAGAAATAATTGGGCGCCAGCATAGAGTTACATCATTAATCACCCCCTATAAACAAGAGCGACAAGCCAGCTCACTGCAGCGAAGCGGGTGTGGACCACTGGCCGGCATTTCATTGCACGGCAGAAACAGTTGCATCCACTCTTCTTCCATTAAACGGCCAACATCATTATGTTGATGATTCTGTCGTTCGGCGCCTCTCACGTGCCGGGAATTGGTGGGTTAGAGATAGAGACTACCACTCTGAGTCCACAACAGGTTACACATTTACCCCCTGTGTGTGATCTTTTACTTCCCCTGGCATAGACACCAGGTAGAAGGGACCAACGGCTTTTAGTGTCTCTTCCGAAAGACACGAGCAAAGTGGGGTGAACAAATTTGGCCAGGTTTTGAAACGGCAGCAGGTGGTTTTGAACCCCGGTCCCTTCGACCGAAAAGTCCGACGCTCTGCCACGACACGGTAGTACTGTTTATAGTGTGAACATAGCATGTTAAAAATAGTTGTGTAACATATGTATGTAATGAAGTAAGTAAGTCAGTAAGTGAATAAGTGACTAAGTAAGTTAATGTATTTCCTCCTCACCATCACCATGTACAATATAATGCAAACAAAAGCAATGAAGATGAGGTGGCTACCAGAGAATTATAAACTAGTAGCCAGTGACGATGACACCAGGAACCAATTAACTTGAAGATTTGTCATTGTCATTTGTTCTTAATGGGGCATGGCCACCAGACTGATAAATAATTTGGGTGACGGTGGTCCCAGCAGTTGTGTTATAAGTGTGGGCAGTTGGCTTGTTCATACATGCATTAGTGTTAAACTCTTCAAGACAAACATCATGGAGGCTTGCTGGAGAAAGTTGTGGGACAATGAATATTGTTATTTCCTGTGTGGCTTACAGCTGTACGAATCAACAGAAGACAGGATCTAACATCTCGTTATTTTCAGGTAATTTATGTTGCAAATTTTGTGTTGTGTTAGTGTATATGTGAATGAATGTAACAGTTTCGAAAATGTTCTGAAATATCAATATATTACAGATACGTTTGTTTTTCCTGGGGGAGCGAACACTAAGTGTTTCCCAGTAGTCACATTGATTGGGTGCAACATAAAATATTATAGGGGTAGGATTCAGTTTTATAAATAATGTGTGCGTGCATGTATGCATATTTGTAACTCTTTTATAAAACTACTAGATGTCAGTTCATTAATAAGATTTTTTTTCTTTATTAAGTCATCTGCATTTAATAAGGCTCTCCCCTTTTTGGTCGTCGTTTGCCTTTTCTTCGTTGTATGAACCACTATCGTGTAACTCATTCTGTACACATTGCAACATTCATTGCATTCTATGCATTTGTTTGACAAACCATGTGAAAGGTTGCCTACTAAAAGAATTGACAGCTTAAATGAGAGAGCACATTTATTTACATGAGGCGTGTCCTTGGGCAAGTTGGCCAGATAACATTCGAGAGATCTTGATCTGCAGGTGGAAATAGCTGTGATGGAGCAGCTGGGGAATGTGTTGGAAGATGGGAAAAGAATATTTTTGGGACCTTAGAGAAGAATGTCCAACAGGGCTTAATGAGATTTTGACCTCTTGCAGTCATTAGCTAAAACATGTATAGAGCACTTCAGAAAGTTCAGTTTCGATCATGTTTAGTGGTACTACTGTTATAGGTAATATGTTATGATATTTGATATACAAAGTGCATGGATAGATTGTGCACGCAAT
This sequence comes from Argentina silus, assembly GCF_951799395.1. Lineage (NCBI taxonomy): Eukaryota > Metazoa > Chordata > Actinopteri > Argentiniformes > Argentinidae > Argentina > Argentina silus. The sequence goes on along the minus strand of NW_028152283.1, from coordinate 5,047 downwards.
AAGGTATTAGGTATATATAGCTATGTAGTATTAATCTCTTATTAGTACTGTATATCTATAGATATAGGCCAAATAAGCTCGTGTGAGCAATGTAATAATAACAAAATCCAGTGACCCATTCCGTGTAGAGCAAAGTGCACGCCCCTGTGGGGCATAGCGCACCCCATTGTAAAACCAATATCGGAATGGTTAATTCTGATAATACATGTACATCATTTCCCATGACCATTTGAACCGCCCTATATGTCAATTGGCTTATTTTAATACTAAACAGGAGCTCTCAACATGTGCTGGTTTTCTAATATTGTTTTGTTATGTTTAGTTCAACATTACCTCTAACTAAATAGGGTATCTAGATGGTTGGTTTAATGTTCCATTAAATGCATACAAAATATATAACCATGGAACAAAATAACGCCAACAGAAAAAACAACCATTGAGCAGGTGTCAACACTCAAAACTGGGTAACCATTGACTGTGCTTAAAGTAAGAACTTAAGGTAAGATAATAACATCATGCCATATAATAAATGTCCTACACTAGTGATGCAAAGTGCATAGAGAGTCTCAAAGATAAAAAAATATATTATTAAAATGCTACCTGTGTGGTTATGCCCTATTAAAAGGGTGACACCCATCACAGAAGCCGACAGAGCCATGCATCATACATAGCAATACAAAACAATGCCTGTCATTCCAAACCGTAACCCCCTATTATTATTATTATATCTAAATTATATACCAAGATATTACCTAAACAAAATTATAACCATTCTAACTGGATAACACAGCTGTGTGGATGTGCCCAACACTAATAGTTGGTAAAGATATTTTTATTTCGGTAAACCCAATGTGTAATAGTTAAGTTTGCGTTATGGCAACAACAACAAAACACCATTTACGATAGCGTCATCACATGTGTGCATGTATTATTATGTATGTGACTTGTGTTTTAGTACAAACAATTAATGTGAAATTACCTTAATTTTTTATTTAAACGTTTTATTTGATGATTTCTCATATATACGATAATGAAAATAGATCGTGTGGTCAGGCGTTGGTTGTGTGCGTCACGTGCTATTGCATAACATAGTTATGAAACCACAACCACATAGCCATAGGCCCCTGTGTGACCAATACATTGTGTACTTCCACCAGGGTTCTTGTCAAATATATGTACTGCCACCTGGTGATTGGTAAGCAAAACAAAACGCTCCCGCTCGTGGAATGGCGAAGTGGTGAGTTCTCGCTGCTTTTTAAAGTTCATAACAACACACTTTTATGACTATGCATGAATTACGTTGACATGTGGGCGATCTAATATATATTTATTAGCCGCCGTTAGTGGCCACATCAGTGACATACATAAAGACGTTTGTAGTTAATAACGGGAAGAATGGGAAACTAGTATGGCAGTAACTTAACGTTTTAAACGTCATTTCGGTTCATATTTTTTAGTGCCATATTCATATATGTTGGATGAATCAAAGCTATCAGGTCTATTAAATTTAATAAATAATCTTAGATCTTTTGTATAGGGCAATACTAAAATAAATAGTTACTAACAACAACGTTCTCGCGCTTGACATTTGCATATAACATGATGTATAGCATAGGCTATAGCATAGGCCCTACCTATCCCAGGCCTGGAGCACCTTCGTGCACTAAATGGCATTCCAGTGAGAAGTGAAAACCAAAATAGGTCATATCACACAGGTTGGATAATGCTACAAAAGACCCAAGTGGTGTTGTCACAATAAGCAGTGTACATATACTCCAAAGCAAAATATTGTGTCAGTTGCTTAGATAGACTTGATTTGTACGTGATATTGTGATCGACACACCCTGATTTGCGTATAATGGACTGAACACACCCAGACATTTTGTGGATTGAGCATGGCAATGCACAAGTAAAATGTGACATACGGTGTTATATGTAATAAACATAAAATATTCGTTCACATAAGCATGACCAATAACAGGCATTATGAGCATAGGATCATTGCATAGCAGCCTACTGGAACGTGACATGCCACCACAGAAGCAAGGACTAATGGTAGTCTAACCACAGGCCCACAGACTAATCTGGTCATTGCATAGTAGTTTACTCAAGCGTGACATACCACAAGTACAGTACTCGACTGATCAGACATGCAACGATAAAGTAACAACTAGTAACCTGCTGAGATGAGGCGATTGATTTCACATCTGTGACAAAGTTCCAGATATAAACATATAAACATTCCTAATACACCCCAACAGGGATCATCATCAACTGGTGGCAAAGATCAGGACATTCTCACAGGATTGTTTGATGCCTTGTGTATCAACAAAGTGTCATATGACATTGTGTATGTTTGAGCTATTCCCTTTCAGAATGCTGTGAAGCCACACAAACTTGTCTTCCAGAGGAAGTATGTTTTCACGTCAGAAGCCCTGAGTAAAAGTCCACTTACTTCAGAGCTTGTGCTAGTTATTACCAATTCAGTATGTTGACTCAAGTGAGACAGTCTGGGCTACAATTGTTTAATATTGTACCAGTTTGCAGTCTTGTTGGAGACCCTTAGAGTACACAGAGCCCTAGACAGGTGCTAATCCATCCCCTCAGCAAACAATATATACTGCTACAGCCACAGACACACAGAATGCTTTCCTTTCCAAGACAGATTATGCAACTACAGGGGGTGAGGCCTTGTGGACATTGTCTAATGTCTTTATATAAGCAAAAATCATGTACCTTCTGTAAGACAAGTACCCAAATCGATTTGAATAGAACATGTTTGAAAGAATTTATAAATATAAACATCTATATAAATTTCTATATACCAGATTGAAAAAAAAAAAATCTGATTAAAAAAATCATAAATTTTTTCAACCCAGGTTGTGGAAAAATATAGCCTATTTATGACGCATCATACAAACGAATAGCTGATCTTGAGGAGTGTGTGACAACATTAATAGACCAAGTGGATTACATTGAACAGTGCTCACAAAGAAATTCACTGCTAATAATTTTTTAAAAATGATTTGCTGAAAAAAATAGATTTACTAAACTTGTGTCATTCAATTTATCAATGTCTCTGCTCCCACACCTAATGGATGAAGAAGTGAACCGTGTCCATTGAAGTTACCCAATCTGACCCTCGGAGAACATCAACTTTAAAATCCAGTCCATGCGTGGCTAGCTGTAAACATCATATTGAAGATTCTTTTGATAACGCATGTCTGTAACTTTAAAAAAAATTGAACAAGATTGCCATCCAAAGCCAAAAAACCAGATGGAAAGTGGACAAGGAAGCCACTGGCTCATTGAAAATCCAATGATTATTCATGTAAGTGTAACTCTTGGCTTCGAGATTTGTCAATTTTAATGTTAAACAGTTCAGCGAATTTATACTGCTAGCAAATTTAAACAATCAGCAGATCATTTGTTTCATTCGTGTTACTCGTAAAACTTTTCATGTTGTTCATGTCATCATTCATTTTGTTAAATATAGATAAACATGTACAGTGCTCTGAATTTCGTAAACGTATATTTCTTGAATGGATGAAGTGGAAAGGATAAAAAGAGGCTTGACAATGTATGAAGTTCTTGTGATTCCATAGCCTCGAGTCTCAAGTAATTATACTCCAAACAGCCCAATCTTGGGCTAATGCAGGAGTTTAGAGCAATGCATGTACTGATATAGTGGGTACAACTGACTGACTCATCTAGCATCAGATATATGGACATAGGAAGTTGGAAATATATTTACACATCTTTCTGATGAGATGCTAAAAACTGTAGATCCCTTCTTGCATTGCATTGGCGGCCATGTTAATGTTTTGTGTGATTATAACAAAATATAGGAATAAACGATAGCTGTTTTCTATTTGTTTTGCATGTAACAGTTCTAAACCATCTAGACGATGACAGAAGGACGTATTCCTCATGCAGAATATACATGTTCTCAGCCAGAATGCGAGCGGCTTTCCGCAATAACTGCTTTTCATATAGAACAGTGAGAGTGGATTGTTTCGTACCAGTCACTTTGCTGCTGATGTTTACAATTCGCTGCAGATTATTCTTGTCTCCAGCTCTTTTTAAACGCCCCCGCATGCGATGCCCGTCAATGTTTACAAAAATAGCCATATATTCATGCGCCCACATGGCCCATAGCAGAACATTTCCCATAAATCCCTCTGCCTGTTAAACTCTAAGAAATGCAGTATTTTACAGCCAATAGCTTCTACAAACAAACTCGTGAATATGCCTGTTCAATTGCACTTATGTCACATCATGTGAATTGTTTAATTTCACATATCACAATTTAATACGCCTTACATTCGTGTGACACAATAAACAGTCAACTTTGGTCTTACCCCAATTAGGGAAGCTTTTGTTTGAGAAAGTGTCCAATTTTATATAAAGTTGCAGCACAATGTGTATGTAGACGTATTATGAAACACTCCTGCTTGTCACATCATTATTGTTTGACAACCAAGTCTAAACAATGCCTTGCCCGTAATATTAGCTGAAAACCAATCACATCATTTAATCATAGGTCGATTTTGACACTTGATAAATCAGATCATGTACATTAGATTTCCAGAGCATTGCAAAGTTGCCTGCTTACTGTCTCTAAATATACCAAGGAGTTTTTTTTCAAACTGATGTTCATATAATTGCTTGACTTTTAACCAAACATAGCATAACTTTGTAAGAAAATTTATAATTTGTCACATTTAACAGGATTTTGGGTAAATTCCAATGTGTCAGGCTTTCAAATTTTATTGTTTATGTGATTGCTTTCATGCTTCTAGTTAATAAGATACAAGGCGCATGGCTTGATTTGGATATGCCACCATAAAGGGGTATCGCGTGACAAGATACCCGTTGTGGCTAGATTTGAAAATGTTGATCTGCGCAATGATTCCAGTGGCTGTGACACAACCAACACACAACTATTCTGTCCAAATTTGTTACACAATGTTACCAATGCACTGGGCCACATAACAAATATCACCAATGACTATTCTAGTGCAAAATGGATACCTTCTCCCTCACA